>NW_028319364.1:112500-201278 GCF_062004578.1 Staurois parvus
CTGCTCTCCGGTTATGTATGGAGCCGATCCATTCAACTGACATATATACTCTTCCCGTGTGTCATGTGTGTGGGTGTGCTGTGCAGAGTATATATGGTCTTCCCCCTATGGCATGCCGTGCAGCGTTTTGCTCTCTCAGGGACGTCTGATCGCATCCAGATGGGGGAGCCACATCCCGGAATGACATCTACACTCTGCATGTCCTGGCTTGCTGGATGTAAAGTGGCATGTCCTCCGTATGAGGTGTTCAGACTGTCATGTCCTCCATGTGAGATGTACAATGAATATGATGTCCTAACTCAACTTTCTCTCCATTAACCCCTTCCTTTACAAGCCGTGTGTGTGTACAACTAACCGGACCATATGGGAGAGATGATGAATGGAGGGGGGGGGGGGGGGGTTCTGGGGAGTCTGAGGGCGTTACCTCCGGACATGTTCTTCCAGCTGGTATAAAAGTAGATTTCGGAATTTCTGAATGTTAATAAATATAGTTACATACCCTGTCCCTCTCCGCCCTCTCCCTGTCCCTCTCCGCCCTCTCCCTGTCCCTCTCCGCCCTCTCCCTGTCCCTCTCCGCCCTGTCCCTCTCCCTCTCCACCCTCTCCCTGTCCCTCTCCGCCCTGTCCCTCTCCGTCTCCGCCCTCTCCCTGTCCCTCTCCGCCCTGTCCCTCTCCGTCCCTGCCCTCTCCCTGTCCCTCTCCCTGTCCCTCTCCGCCCTCTCCCTGTCCCTCTCCGCCCTGTCCCTCTCCGCCCTGTCCCTCTCCGCCCTGTCCCTCTCCGCCCTGTCCCTCTCCGCCCTGTCCCTCTCCGCCCTGTCCCTCTCCGCCCTCTCCCTCTCCGTCTCCGCCCTCTCCCTGTCCCTCTCCGTCCCTGCCCTCTCCCTGTCCCTCTCCGCCCTCTCCCTGTCCCTCTCCGCCCTGTCCCTCTCCGCCCTCTCCCTGTCCCTCTCCGCCCTCTCCCTGTCCCTCTCCGCCCTGTCCCTCTCCATCTCCGCCCTCTCCCTGTCCCTCTCCGCCCTGTCCCTCTCCCTCTCCGCCCTCTCCCTGTCCCTCTCCGCCCTCTCCCTGTCCCTCTCCGCCCTCTCCCTGTCCCTCTCCGCCCTGTCCCTCTCCGCCCTGTCCCTCTCCCTCTCCGCCCTGTCCCTCTCCGTCTCCGCCCTATCCCTGTCCCTCTCCGCCCTCTCCCTGTCCCTCTCCCGGCCCATCTCCGCCCTCTCCCGGCCCATCTCCGCCCTCTCCCGGCCCATCTCCGCCCTCTCCCGGCCCATCTCCGCCCTCTCCCGGCCCATCTCCGCCCTCTCCCGGCCCATCTCCGCCCTCTCCCGGCCCATCTCCGCCCTCTCCCGGTCCCTCTCCGCCCTGTCCCTCTCCGCCCTCTCCCTGTCCCTCTCCGCCCTGTCCCTCTCAGTCTCCGCCCTATCCCTCTCCCTCTCCGCCCTGTCCCTCTCCGTCTCCGCCCTCTCCCTGTCCCTCTCCGCCCTCTCCCTGTCCCTCTCCGCCCTCTCCCTGTCCCTCTCCGCCCTCTTCCTGTCCCTCTCCCGGTCCGTCTCCGCCCTCTCCCGGGCCCATCCCCGCCCTCTCCCGGGCCCCGCTCTCTCCCGGGCCCCGCTCTCTCCCGGGCCCCGCTCTCTCCCGGCCCATCTCCGCCCTCTCCCGGCCCATCTCCGCCCTCTCCCGGCCCATCTCCGCCCTCTCCCGGTCCATCTCCGTATCCTCCACGCGACTGATGACAATCCTCGGCTCACTCCATGTGATAGAAGTGTAACTAGAAGCTTCTGGGCCCCGCGGCAAGAAACGCCAGGGCCCAGTCTTAGATGTGACCTTTGTGACCCTGGTAGTTCTGGTGTCAATAGTTTCTTATTTTTGTTATTTTCTTATTCTTATTTTGAAATTATTTTTACAATCAGTTTCCTCTCCCTGTCCCTCTCCGCCCTCTCCCTGTCCCTCTCCGCCCTGTCCCTCTCCCTCTCCGCCCTCTCCCTGTCCCTCTCCGCCCTCTCCCTGTCCCTCTCCGCCCTCTCCCTGTCCCTCTCCGCCCTGTCCCTCTCCGCCCTGTCCCTCTCCGCCCTGTCCCTCTCCCTCTCCGCCCTGTCCCTCTCCCTCTCCGCCCTGTCCCTCTCCCTCTCCGCCCTGTCCCTCTCCGTCTCCGCCCTATCCCTGTCCCTCTCCGCCCTCTCCCTGTCCCTCTCCACCCTCTCCCTGTCCCTCTCCCGGTCCGTCTCCACCCTCTCCCGGGCCCATCCCCGCCCTCTCCCGGGCCCATCCCCGCCCTCTCCCGGGCCCCGCCCTCTCCCGGGCCCCGCCCTCTCCCGGGCCCCGCCCTCTCCCGGCCCCCGCTCTCTCCCGGCCCCCGCTCTCTCCCGGCCCCCGCTCTCTCCCGGCCCCCGCTCTCTCCCGGCCCCCGCTCTCTCCCGGCCCCCGCTCTCTCCCGGCCCCCGCTCTCTCCCGGCCCCCGCTCTCTCCCGGCCCCCGCTCTCTCCCGGCCCATCTCCGCTCTCTCCCGGCCCATCTCCGCTCTCTCCCGGCCCATCTCCGCTCTCTCCCGGCCCATCTCCGCTCTCTCCCGGCCCATCTCCGCTCTCTCCCGGCCCATCTCCGCTCTCTCCCGGCCCATCTCCGCTCTCTCCCGGCCCATCTCCGCTCTCTCCCGGCCCATCTCCGCCCTCTCCCGGTCCATCTCCGCCCTGTCCATCTCCGCCCTGTCCCTCTCCGCCCTGTCCCTCTCCGCCCTGTCCCTCTCCGCCCTGTCCCTCTCCGCCCTGTCCCTCTCCGCCCTGTCCCTCTCCGCCCTCTCCCTCTCCGTCTCCGCCCTGTCCCTCTCCGTCTCCGCCCTATCCCTGTCCCTCTCCGCCCTCTCCCTGTCCCTCTCCGCCCTCTCCCGGGCCCATCCCCGCCCTCTCCCGGGCCCCGCCCTCTCCCGGGCCCCGCCCTCTCCCGGCCCATCTCCGCTCTCTCCCGGCCCATCTCCGCCCTCTCCCGGCCCATCTCCGCCCTCTCCCGGCCCATCTCCGCCCTCTCCCGGCCCATCCCCGCCCTCTCCCGGGCCCCGCTCTCTCCCGGGCCCCGCTCTCTCCCGGGCCCCGCTCTCTCCCGGGCCCCGCTCTCTCCCGGGCCCCGCTCTCTCCCGGCCCCCGCTCTCTCCCGGCCCATCTCCGCTCTGTCCCGGCCCATCTCCGCTCTGTCCCGGCCCATCTCCGCTCTCTCCCGGCCCATCTCCGCTCTGTCCCGGCCCATCTCCGCTCTCTCCCGGCCCATCTCCGCTCTCTCCCGGCCCATCTCCGCCCTCTCCCGGCCCATCTCCGCCCTCTCCCGGCCCATCTCCGCCCGGTCCATCTCCGCCCTGTCCATCTCCGCCCGGTCCATCTCCGCCCTGTCCATCTCCGCCCTGTCCATCTCCGCCCTGTCCCTCTCCGCCCTGTCCCTCTCCGCCCTGTCCCTCTCCGCCCTGTCCCTCTCCGCCCTCTCCGCCCTGTCCCTCTCCGTCTCCGCCCTGTCCCTCTCCCTCTCCGCCCTATCCCTGTCCCTCTCCGCCCTCTCCCTGTCCCTCTCCGCCCTCTCCCTGTCCCTCTCCCGGTCCGTCTCCGCCCTCTCCCGGGCCCATCCCCGCCCTCTCCCGGGCCCCGCCCTCTCCCGGGCCCCGCCCTCTCCCGGCCCATCTCCGCCCTCTCCCGGCCCATCTCCGCCCTCTCCCGGCCCATCCCCGCCCTCTCCCGGCCCATCCCCGCCCTCTCCCGGGCCCCGCCCTCTCCCGGGCCCCGCTCTCTCCCGGGCCCCGCTCTCTCCCGGGCCCCGCTCTCTCCCGGGCCCCGCTCTCTCCCGGGCCCCGCTCTCTCCCGGGCCCCGCTCTCTCCCGGGCCCCGCTCTCTCCCGGGCCCCGCCCTCTCCCGGCCCATCTCCGCCCTCTCCCGGCCCATCTCCGCCCTCTCCCGGTCCATCTCAGTATCCTCCACACGACTGATGACAATCCTCGGCTCACTCCATGTGATAGAAGTGTAACTAGAAGCTTCTGGGCCCCGCAGCAAGAAATGCCAGGGCCCAGTCTTAGATGTGACCTTTGTGACCCTTGTAGTTCTGGTGTCAATAGTTTCTTATTTTTGTTATTTTCTTATTCTTATTTTGAAATTATTTTTACAATCAGTTTTTTTTTGGTGCGATATCAGGGGTGTAAATAGACCTGTGATGTTCCACCTTTGGGACAGAGAAAGGAGACTGAGAACAGAGGCGTCAATCTCGGCTGCACAGAAGGAATGGACAGGAAGAGCACCGAGGCTTCCCTCCCCTTCATTCACAGATGGAAGCATAGAGAACAGTTTACTATGCTTCAATTATGAATGGAGTCAGTGATTACTACAGACAACTGTTCAAGAGGGAAAGGGTCGATTAATGACACACTAACTGGCCCCTTTCCTGCTCTCCATCCTGACACATCCCTGCAGTAGTTGGTGGGAGAGGGGTGCTGGAGAGAACTGGGGTGGGGAATGGGCCACACAGCATGGGGTGCAGAATGCAGGGGGGCCAGCTGTATGTATAGGAATCGATCTCTCTGTTTTCCTCCTGCAGCCGCTGAATGCGGAGGAGAAGCCGGCATGCAGCAGATGTAGGAGCAAAAGAAGACATTGATTCCTCTATATGCAGCGACCTCCACCACTCCTCCTATTCAGGTGCACAGAGGGGCCACACAGCCCCCTGCAGCATGGGGCCAGGTCACAATTGCAACCCCTACGACCCTTGTAGGTACGCCCCTGCCATGTGACATGTCTCCTGCATGATGATATCACTGAGGAGCTGTCTGTGTTCGGTTGTCTCCTGGTCACCATACTTTATATAAAGGGAGTATTTCTTCCCAGTACTGGACACAATCTGCCGCCATCCCACCCCCACACTGGCTCCAGAAATGATGGCCCTGGAATGGTCCAAATTCCAGAGGATGGACGCCTCTCTATCGGGCAGACAATACAAGCTCAGATTTCTACATTACATTGTACTAAAGTGACATATTGAAAAGACAAGTTGTTGTTTTTCTTTTTTGCCCAATTATACTTACTTCTCCTTTAAGGGTCAGTCCACCTAAACGTGTTACATTAGTCATGGATGGAATGTGGTAGGCTGAGTCACCCGCTGTGGTGGGAACCCCTCATAATGGGCACAGGGATGGTGGGATCCCCTCATAATGGGCACAGGGATGGTGGGATCCCCTCATAATGGGCACAGGGATGGTGGGATCCCCTCATAATGGGCACAGGGATGGTGGGATCCCCTCATAATGGGCACAGGGATGGTGGGATCCCCTCATAATGGGCACAGGGATGGGGGGAACCCTTCATAATGGGCACAGGGATGGTGAGAACCCCTCATAATGGGCACAGCAGGGGTACAGACCCGGGAACTCAGCACAGGGATGGTGGGAAGCCCTCATAATGGGAACCGCGGGTGTACAGACCCGGGAACTCAGCACAGGTATGGTGGGAACCCCTCATAATGGGCACAGGGATGGTGGGAACCCTTCATAATGGGCACAGCGGGGGTACAGACCCAGGAACTCAGCACAGGGATGGTGGGAACCCTTCATAATGGGCACAGGGATGGTGTGAACCCCTCATAATGGGCACAGCAGGGGTACAGACCCAGGAACTCAGCACAGGGATGGTGGGAACCCCTCATAATGGGCACAGCGGGGGTACAGACCCGGGAACTCAGCACAGGGTTGGTGGGAACCCCTCATAATGGGCACAGGGATGGTGGGAACCCTTCATAATGGGCACAGCGGGGGTACAGACCCAGGAACTCAGCACAGGGATGGTGGGAACCCTTCATAATGGGCACAGGGATGGTGTGAACCCCTCATAATGGGCACAGACCCAGGAACTCAGCACAGGGATGGTGGGAACCCCTCATAATGGGCACAGCGGGGGTACAGACCCGGGAACTCAGCACAGGGTTGGTGGGAACCCCTCATAATGGGAACCGCGGGTGTACAGACCCGGGAACTCAGCACAGGGTTGGTGGGAACCCCTCATAATGGGCACAGCGGGTGTACAGACCCGGGAACTCAGCACAGGGATGGTGGGAACCCCTCATAATGGGCACAGCGAGTGTACAGACCCGGGAACTCAGCACAGGGATGGTGGGAACCCCTCATAATGGGCACAGCGAGTGTACAGACCCGGGAACTCAGCACAGGGATGGTGGGAACCCCTCATAATGGGCACAGCGGGTGTAGAGACCCGGGAACTCAGCACAGGGATGGTGGGAACCCCTCATAATGGGCACAGCGGGTGTAGAGACCCGGGAACTCAGCACAGGGATGGTGGGAACCCCTCATAATGGGCACAGCGGGTGTAGAGACCCGGGAACTCAGCACAGGGATGGTGGGAACCCCTCATAATGGGCACAGCGGGTGTAGAGACCCGGGAACTCAGCACAGGGATGGTGGGAACCCCTCATAATGGGCACAGCGGGTGTAGAGGCCCGGGAACTCAGCACAGGGATGGTGGGAACCCCTCATAATGGGCACAGCGGGGGTGCAGAGCCCTCAAGAGATAGAAGCGGATGGTTTTGAAGACTCCAGCACCCAGCCGACACTGTATAATTGGGCACTTCTGCACTCTAGTGTTTGTCCATTAGGTGGCAGCACAGTCCCAGCAATGTATTGTGCATGGATCAGACATCCCCAGTACCGCCAGTACCTGGAATTGGTCCATTATGAGGTCCTTCACCAATCAGCAGAGTAATAATTCTGTGTCCTCCGGCCAGACTCTTCCCTCCCTCCCTGTGTATTCATTTCCTTCCGTGACTCTGATCCATCACACTGTATCCGGGGACATTCCCACTCATTGTGACGTTGGTCGTGTGACTTTCACATTTCTATGTCATAACTGTATAACAGACGATGTACATCAGGCAGTGCAGTCAGCATCCCTGCTGAACAGCGGCTGAGATAATGGATAAGACACACAGACAGCATTCAGTGTTCATATTCGCATTCTGATGTATGAGGGGCAGGGAGGAACAGCAAAGCACAGTCACAGTGCAGTATTACTGGGCAGGACGTGGAGCCTGAAATTGTCTCCATCCGGATGTAAGGGTTACAACCCGTGCCGGGATGAGGTCATCCAACGTCCAGGGCAAAGAATACTACCCCCAGCAGCCATCCGCTTATCAAAATGCCTTGTATCAGAATGAGCTCACTGGCGCCCCCATCCACATAGTAAACCGCTGCGCCCAGGGCAGCCCCTTGTCCCTGACCCTGAATACAATCTGCACATTTTTATTAGTGTGGGGGAGGGTTAGGGAATGTCCGTGACTTCCTGTCCGGGTGACACCTGCTTCTTCATTTCTTGCACAGGTGTCACAAGAACAGGAAGTGAGGGAGAATCCTCCCAATGGGGTCACTGGCAGGAATGAATAATCCTTCCATTTAACCCTTTTGTATTGTACAGTTGTAGGTGCTCCCCCCCCCCCCCATTTAATCCCTTTAGTTGCTAATTGCTGACATTTTGTTTATCTATGTGGTATAGCTGGTGGCTGCAGAGGATTGTGGGAGGTTAGTGACCCGCTGGTGGATGGTTTGATCACTTCCAGCGTTACCATAGACACCACTTCTTCTGATAATTCTTGCAGCAAAGCCGAGGAAGCAATCCGGTGGTATATAATGTATATGAATGACTTTCCGAAGGCAGAACATACGAAGCGGTATACATGCACACACGTGTGCGCTCCGCCTGTCCCAGCAAAGGCTCCAGCCTGCATGCAGTAGGGAGGCAGCCACAGTCGCTTTGCTTCTTAGTATGGCTGAAAAATAAAAGGTGTGGTCTGATGCATACTTTTCCTTTTTTTTTTTTTTTTTGTGATTTTTAAAAAAAAAAATATTTTAGTGATTTTATTTTTTTAGTGGTGCGCCTCCATCCTTACATAGACATATCCAAAAAAGCTTAAAGCGGAGCTCCACCCAAAAGGGGAAGTCTTTGGGGAGCGGGGACCTGAATTTGACAGGTACCCGCTCCCACTTCCACTGCAATCCTCCTCTTTTTGGCTCCCCGCTGGTGCTCCTGGCTCCTCCCCTTCAAGCAGTGCCCCCCAGGGAAAGCCATTCGCCCTGTGGGCACGTCCCTGAGTTGTTGCTCTATGCATAAGACCCATAGAGCCGTGTTTTAGCCCCGCCCCTTGCTGTCATTGGCTGACTGGCTGTGATTGACAGAAGCAGGAGACAATGGGAAGATCCCCAGACAGCAGAGGCTGTTGAGAATCTCGCTGGATTGGAGGAAGGGGGTCAGGGGTCGCTGCACACAGTTTTTACCTTCATGCATAGAATATATGAAGGAAAAAAAACACTTTGAGCTTTACAACCACTTTTTAATCCTCAAGGGCCACCGCAGGGACCCGATAATTAAAAAAATCATCTAAAATTCAGTACACATGGCACTGTTTCCAAAAGGCAACCACCAGGGATGTCTGACCTGGGACTGCCAGGGACAAAGAGAAGGTAGGTACTGCCTGGGTGTGGTGAAGGCAAATCTCATCCATAATATCCCCCAAACTAACAGCAAATTATTATCGCTGGTCCAGGATTTCCATGGCAAACAGGACTCCAGGCATTGCCAGCAGTTGCAGGAGAGCAGGTTGTCGGTCTCCGCCGTCTTCCTGTCTCTTGTAGTGCGGCTTCTAGTCTCGTCCCTTAGCACGGTCCTCCTTCCAGCGTGTCCTGCTGGCTCTTGTAGTGCGGCTTCTAGTCTCGTCCCTTAGCACGGTCCTCCTTCCAGCTCATCCTGCTGGCTCTTGTAGTGCGGCTTCTAGTGTCGTCCCTTAGCACGGTCCTCCTTCCAGCTCATCCTGCTGGCTCTTGTAGTGCGGCTTCTAGTGTCGTCCCTTAGCATGGTCCTCCTTCCAGCGTGTCCTGCTGGCTCTTGTAGTGCGGCTTCTAGTCTCGTCCCTTAGCACAGTCCTCCTTCCAGCATGTCCTGCTGGCTCTTGTAGTGCGGCTTCTAGTGTCGTCCCTTAGCACGGTCCTCCTTCCAGCGTGTCCTGCTGGCTCTTGTAGTGCGGCTTCTAGTGTTGTCCCTTAGCACGGTCCTCCTTCCAGCTCGTCCTGCTGGCTCTTGTAGTGCGGCTTCTAGTCTCGTCCCTTAGCACGGTCCTCCTTCCAGCGTGTCCTGCTGGCTCTTGTAGTGCGGCTTCTAGTGTTGTCCCTTAGCACGGTCCTCCTTCCAGCGTGTCCTGCTGGCTCTTGTAGTGCGGCTTCTAGTCTCGTCCCTTAGCACGGTCCTCCTTCCAGCTCGTCCTGCTGGCTCTTGTAGTGCGGCTTCTAGTCTCGTCCCTTAGCACAGTCCTCCTTCCAGCGTGTCCTGCTGGCTCTTGTAGTGCGGCTTCTAGTCTCGTCCCTTAGCACGGTCCTCCTTTCAGCGTGTCCTGCTGGCTCTTGTAGTGCGGCTTCTAGTCTCGTCCCTTAGCACGGTCCTCCTTCCAGCGTGTCCTGCTGGCTCTTGTAGTGCGGCTTCTAGTCTCGTCCCTTAGCACGGTCCTCCTTCCAGCTCGTCCTGCTGGCTCTTGTAGTGCGGCTTCTAGTCTTGTCCCTTAGCATGGTCCTCCTTCCAGCGTGTCCTGCTGGCTCTTGTAGTGCGGCTTCTAGTCTCGTCCCTTAGCACGGTCCTCCTTCCAGCGTGTCCTGCTGGCTCTTGTAGTGCGGCTTCTAGTCTCGTCCCTTAGCATGGTCCTCCTTCCAGCTCGTCCTGCTGGCTCTTGTGTTTGCAGGTTTGGTAGCCCCCCCACTTGGGTGGTGCAGCCCTTTGTAATCCAGTTCCTCGGGTTCTATGAGGGGGATGCATTCCTGTCTACAAACTCCAAGGTAGTACCATAAATGCAACGGGTCAAATATGTCACAAGGTCATGTTGTTGATGATTCTTATTGATCTACAATGAAGCTGGGGTCCAGTGTTTGACTAGAGCTCCTCTAAAACAGTGGGAACCTCCCCGACCAATCAGTACATTCTGTAATAAAGCAGGTGTTGTGCTAGACTGATGGTGTAAACAGAGCTCCTATATATATATATATTATTATTATTATTATTATTACTACGAGTTTATATAGCGCCAAAGGGTTTGCTCAGCGCTGTACAATAGGGGGGGACAATACATGGCACAGTACAACAACAACAACAATGTACGAGGGGTAAGAGGGCCCTACTCTTACGAGCTTACAATCTAGGAGGGAGGGGGTAAAGGTACAGTAGGAAGTGGCTGGGGGGGATGAAGTGGTGGGAGGAATGAGGGAGGATGGCCGTTAGGTGAGGGTGGGGTAGGCTTCCCTGAAGAGATGGGTTTTGAGGGAGCGCCTGAATGTGAATAGAGAAGGTGACAGTCTGATGGATTGGGGCAGTGAGTTCCAGAGGATGGGGGAGGACCTGGAGAAGTCCTGCAGTCGTGCGTGGGAGGAGGAGACCAGGGAGCAGGATAGAAGGAGGTCCTGTGAGGAGCGAAGGGTACGGGTAGGGCGGTACCTGGTGATCAGATTGGTGAGGTAGTCAGGGGCAGTGTTGTGAACGGCTTTGTAGGTCAGGGTAAGGAGTTTAAATTTGATGCGTTGGGCAATCGGGAGCCAGTGGAGGGAGAGGCAGAGGGGGGTGGCAGAGGTGGAGCGGCTGGTGAGGTGGATGAGTCTGGCAGCTGAGTTCAGGATGGTCTGGAGCGGGGAGAGCCTGCACTTGGGTAGGCCAGTGAGGAGGGAGTTGCAGTAGTCAAGGCGTGAGATGATGAGGGAGTGTACTAGAAGTTTGGTGGTGTCTGGGGTGAGGAAGGAGCGGATCTTGGCAATGTTGCGAAGATGGAGCCTGCAGGTGTTTGTGAGTGATTTGACATGCGGTTGGAGGGAGAGGTTCGCGTCAAGAATGACGCCAAGGACTTTGGCTTGCGGGGCGGAAGTGATAGTGGAGTTGTTGGTGATGATGGATAGGATGGGGGGGGGGGCACGGGAAGGGGGAAAGACGAGAAGCTCGGTTTTGGAGAGGTTAATCTTGAGGAAATGTAGCGACATCCAGTCTGAGATGTCATTTAGGAGGTGAGTGATGCGGGCGGAGATAGTGGGGGTGAGGTGGGGGGTGGAGAGGTAGATTTGGGTGTCGTCAGCATAGAGGTGATAGTTGAAGCCGTGAGATTGTATGAGTTTGCCCAGGGAGGAGGTGTAGATGGAGAAGAGGAGGGGTCCAAGGACAGAGCCTTGGGGGACCCCAACAGAGAGGGGGAGGGAGGGGGAGGTGGCACCATTGTAGGTGACACTGAAGGAGCGTCGGGATAGGTAGGATGAGAACCAAGAGAGAGCAGCATCTCCGATGCCAAGGGAGAGTAGTTTATTAAGAAGGAGGGGGTGGTCAACTGTGTCGAAGGCCGCAGAGAGGTCCAGGAGAAGGAGGACAGAGTAGTCGCCCTTGGCTTTGGCGTTGAGTAGGTCGTTAGTGATTTTGAGGAGGGCGGTTTCAGTGGAGTGTAGGGGACGGAAGCCGGACTGTAGAGGGTCAAGGAGGTTATTGTCAGTAAGGTGGGAGCTTAGGCGATCGTAGACTAAGCGTTCAAGGAGCTTGGAGGTGAGTGGCAGCAGGGAGATGGGTCTGAGGTTGTTGGGGTCCGCGGGATCCAGGGAGGGCTTTTTGAGGATGGGGGTGATATGCGCGTGCTTTAGGGGGGAGGGGAATACGCCAGTATTCTATATTCTATATTCTATTCTATATATCGGTATAGAAGGTATTATGTGGGTAATGCTGACTGACCCAGGAGTGTTCTATCACTCAGAGATCCTCAGAGGTCCCCCGATCTTTCTGTACATTTGTATTCCATCTCTGTTCCTGCAGATGTTTTCTCATTCGCAGATATTTTCCAGCTTGCTGATAAGTATTTTGAGTGCTGTTCAGGGGCGGACTGACCATTCAGGCACTCGGGCACTGCCCGGGGGCCCCATGAAATGCCCCTGGTACCTTTTTATAGGCTTTTTTGGGTGTGCTTTGAGTGTGGGCAAGGACACAGGGGCCCCATGATCCCCTATTGCCCGGGGGCCCCGTGAGTTGTCAATCCGCCCCTGGTGCTGTTGTGTCTGATGTGACTTTCCATAGAACCCCGGTGGGTCGGTTATGTGTGACTGCGATCATTCGTGCAGATGAGACCACAGTCTGCACATAGTCTGGGTGCTCTGACCACATGGACATCCCCTTCAACCAATACCTAGATGTAGATGACTGTGTGGTCACAGGACAGTCAGATCTGCAGAATATCCGCACTGACCTATAAATGGGGCTGAACCCCGAGGCCGTGTTCACTCCTGCGTGTTCATAATTGTGCGTGGACCAAACAAACATACCCATCCCCCCCCCCCCCCCCCCCCGCGGTGCAGGTCATAACACTGCCTTGTGTGCAGGAAAATGAGGCTGGTGTGTTTTCTGGACATGCATTGACTGATCACGATGGATTTGAGGCACCAAAAACGGCCCCTCATTCACACTCAGCAAAGGGGTTCAGTGTTTGAATGGAGCAGAATTGTGTTTTTGGCCCCATAGACCTGTAAATGGGACTACCTTCAGATATTTACGTCAACGCGTTTTTTCAGCGCTCCATGAGGCCAAAAACCCAACTCAAGAGGCTCGGGTGCTGTTTCCGATGCTCAGGTGTGAACGGCCCCATTGACAATGATGGGACTGTTCATCCTGAGCGTCGCTGCTCTCTGGGAATGGCTGAGGAGGAGATCTCTGCGCTCCCCATCGACAGGTAAGGCTGATGTGTCAGTCCGGCTCTGAACAGCTGCTGCGCTTTCCTCACCTACGGTCAGAAATCAAGATGGTCTCCCTATGGTTACAGGGCAGAAGGCCGACCCAAGATAAGGTGCGTCCAATCGGCAGGAAGTAAGCTGGATTGCATGCTTTACTGTAACACATTTCTTGTGAGTCCTCGGGACGCCTGTTGTGCTGTGACCTCCCCTCCCTGCAGCCGCTGCGGAGGGTGTAATCCCGGCATGTGCCACCCGCTGACAACAATAACCCAACCGCAGCTTGTGCTGGAGCCGAGGGCAGTGTGCGTCGGGGCTCATTCACACTGGCCGTGTGGGGGCGTTCAGGAAAGCCTCACTAACACACCGGAGACGCGCATGCACAATCCGCATGGCCACACTCCAGAATTTCCCTCAAATACGTTCTGCAGGCCGGAGTTCTGGAGTTTTCCGTCTTCAGGGGTCATAGAAGTCCAGATTTAGAGGAGAGGGTCACACCTTGTATTGTAGTCCCTGATGGAGGAAAATTCCCGGAGAATCTGCAACTGGAACACAGACAGCAATAAAACCTTCCCCACACCACTGTGTCCCCCATCCTGGGATTCCCTCACTTCCTGTCCTGGGGACACATGGGTGCTGCATGCAGATTTGCAACCCCTCTGTTGGCTCCTACACCCGGGCTGCTGTGTCTGTGTACCTGAGCCGAGCTGCCATGGCAGTGGTACTACAAGAGCCTGTAGCGGCGTTGATCGAGGAATGTCAGAGAAATAAACCCGTCGGGTACTTCTGATCAGAAAAGACAATTCAAATCATCTGAATTTAGAATATTATGAGTGTCAGTTGGAATAAAATACTGCGATGGTGAAGGTCTCGAGTTTTGGCACTGCTGCAAATCCAGAGCTGGGCGACTTTGCATTGCGAATTGCTTGCGACTTCATTGCAATCTATGGCCCTCTTGTCACAAGGAAGTCGCAGAGAAGTAGCAGCCATTAAGACGGCACCCATTGAAATGAATGAGGTGAACTCCAGCTAAAACCTGAGCAGGAGCAGAGAGGACGCCCGATCCAGTGACAACGAAGAGGAGATCTCCTCTCACTTCCTGTTGTGTGTACAGCTGACCTTCATGTAGATTGAGGCCCACTTCCGCCATCTTTGATGCTGGCGTTCATCAGCGCCCAGAGCTGCGTGCGGCCCGTGAGATCACGGCGATGATGAATGCAGTGCAGGCTGACAAGCAGATGATGTCTTCCATTAAAGTGCGCAGCATTGGAAGATGGCGGTCTGCCGAGGTGGCGATATTTTGGCGAATACGCAGATGTGTTGCCATCCGTAGATAGGGCGTAGTGTAAGAATAGGGTTTTTTCCTGTGGTGAGTTATGGCGTTTGTGGGCTCGGTAGCGGCGCAGTGACCCGGCGGGGTGAGTGATGTCCCCGGCAGTCATGATTACGGTCAGATTGTCCCACACAGGGTGATGAATTCCTGCAATATTCAGCACCGTGACCGCGCCGTCCACCCCGAGGACGGGAATAAATCATGTCTTCCCTGTACTGGATCATAACGTGGAGTATTAATTACGGCGCTCGTCTCCACGGACGGGGGGGGTGTTTTCTGTAATTAACACGTGCAGAGTTATTCCTTGTATCTCCATGTATAAGGCGGCATCTCCCGGGGGCCACATTCACTATGAAGTAACCAGCAGAGCAGCGATGATCCCCGCCGCGCTCCCCTGTAACCTAACCAGGGGTTTCCATAGCAATGCCGCCATTTCTCCTTCTTGCTGCGATTCGCAGAGACACCAGCGCATGTGAATTTTCTATCAAGTGCAATGCAGCCATTCCAGCAGATGTCATATTGTAAGGCAGTAAAGTCCTCTTCTGTGAGCAGGCTCTTGTAGTATCCATCAGTTGTCACAGTCTGCATTTCATTGACTTGCTGTTTGAGTTCTCCTGTGGCAGCAAGAAAAGCAAAGGATACTTCAACAGCCTGCGCAGGGGGAAGAAACTTTTTTTTTCTTTTGGATGGAGGAGGGGGTATAACCCCTGATGGGCTTTTTTTGCCATCTGTGTCCCATTGGGGGAGATTTCCCATCACTTCCTGTCCCATAGCCAAAACAGGAAGTGATAGGAAATCCTCCAAGTTGAAGGATTTCCTGATTGTCCCCAGCACTAGTGTCCCCATTGGAAGATTTCCGTCTATTCCTGTTCTGGTGACAACCCAACATGTGGGATTTTCTTTCACTTTCGATGATAATGGTAATCAGGACACGGGGAGGGATCTCCTTGGGGGGATCTCCTCGGAGGGATCTCCTCGGGGGGATCTCGGGGGCAGAGACTGCAATATAAACCTGACAGGGGGTCCAGTCCCTCTCCACTCCATCCAACACCTAAAAAGCTTTTAGCTGTAGGTATAGTTTAGCAGTTTTGTGAGATTAGGGAGGTGCTCTGTATGACTTGCAGGTATCCGTTCCTTTGTTGCAGCGTTAACCATGTATATGCCACACCTGGCCAATGTCCCTGAGATCCAGAAAACAGACAGTGGATGCCATTACTACCTCAACGCTTGCCACATGCTTCCGGGTCCTGCACCAGTTGGCTGCCCTTCTGGAGTACGGGCTCCATTCAGAGAGCTGTGCATTTACAGAATGAATGCAAAGTGTTTTCTGATTGGATGAGGTGGTGATATCGCACTGTCCACCTCATCCAATCAGAAAACACTTTGCATTAATTCAGAAAATGCTGCTGAGCTGAGAGGCCGACCTCCTGCATGGGATTGGGAAGCTAGAGGAGGTTGCTGGAGTAGCAGTGTAGGCAGGCCCGTCTTAATAGCATCATGGGCCCCTGGGCAAAGTAATGGCCCCTACCAGCCTGCCCCAATTTACACACCTACTCTCAGGGATTAAAGTGTAAATAGTTGCTGGAATTAAACATATTTATTAGTACTTCCAGTAACACTGATTTTAAACAAGAAAGCATAGAATACATCAGACTAATCAACACAAAGGGCCACAGTACAGGGGGAGTCAGGAGGGCATAGTACAGGGGGAGTCAGGAGGGCACAGTACAGGGGGAGTCAGGAGGCCACAGTACAGGGGGGAGTCAGGAGGGCACAGTACAGGGGGAGTCAGGAGGCCACAGTACAGGGGGGAGTCAGGAGGGCACAGTACAGGGGGGAGTCAGGAGGGCACAGTACAGGGGGAGTCAGGAAGGCACAGTACAGGGGGAGTCAGGAGGGCACAGTACAGGGGGAGTCAGGAGGGCACAGTACAGGGGGAGTCAGGAGGGCACAGTACAGGGGGAGTCAGGAGGGCACAGTACAGGGGGGAGTCAGGAGGAAACAGTACAGGGGGGAGTCAGGAGGGCACAGTACAGGGGGAGTCAGGAGGGCACAGTACAGGGGGAGTCAGGAGGCCACAGTACAGGGGGGAGTCAGGAGGGCACAGTACAGGGGGGAGTCAGGAGGGCACAGCACAGGGGGGAGTCAGGAGGAAACAGTACAGGGGGGAGTCAGGAGGAAACAGTACAGGGGGAGTCAGGAGGGCACAGTACAGGGGGAGTCAGGAGGGCACAGTACAGGGGGGAGTCAGGAGGGCACAGTACAGGGGGGAGTCAGGAGGGCACAGCACAGGGGGGAGTCAGGAGGAAACAGTACAGGGGGGAGTCAGGAGGAAACAGTACAGGGGGAGTCAGGAGGGCACAGTACAGGGGGAGTCAGGAGGGCACAGTACAGGGGGGAGTCAGGAGGGCACAGTACAGGGGGGAGTCAGGAGGAAACAGTACAGGGGGGAGTCAGGAGGAAACAGTACAGGGGGTAGTCAGGAGGAAACAGTACAGGGGGGAGTCAGGAGGGCACAGTACAGGGGGGAGTCAGGAGGGCCACAGTACGGGGGAGGGGGGAGGGCACAGTACAGGGGGGAGTCGGGAGGGCACAGTACAGGGGGAGTCGGGAGGGCACAGTACAGGGGGGAGTCGGGAGGGCACAGTACAGGGGGAGTCGGGAGGGCACAGTACAGGGGGGAGTCAGGAGGGCACAGTACAGGGGGAGTCAGGAGGGCACAGTACAGGGGGAGTCAGGAGGGCATAGTACAGGGGTAGTCAGGAGGGCACAGTACAGGGGGAGTCAGGAGGGCACAGTACAGGGGAAGTCAGGAGGGCACAGTACAGGGGGGAGTCAGTAGGGCACAGTACAGGGGGAGTCAGGAGGGCACAGTACAGGGGAAGTCAGGAGGGCACAGTACAGGGGGGAGTCAGGAGGGCACAGTACAGGGGAAGTCAGGAGGGCACAGTACAGGGGGAGTCAGGAGGGCACAGTACAGGGGAAGTCAGGAGGGCACAGTACAGGGGAAGTCAGGAGGAAACAGTACAGGGGGGAGTCAGGAGGGCACAGTACAGGGGGGAGTCAGGAGGGCACAGTACAGGGGGAGTCAGGAGGGCACAGTACAGGGGGAGTCAGGAGGGCACAGTACAGGGGGAGTCAGGAGGGCACAGTACAGGGGAAGTCAGGAGGGCACAGTACAGGGGAAGTCAGGAGGAAACAGTACAGGGGGGAGTCAGGAGGGCACAGTACAGGGGGGAGTCAGGAGGAAACAGTACAGGGGGGAGTCAGGAGAGCACGGTACAGGGGGAGTCAGGAGAGCACGGTACAGGGGGAGTCAGGAGGGCACGGTACAGGGGGGTCAGGAGGGCACGGTACAGGGGGGAGTCGGGAGGGCACGGTACAGGGGGGAGTCGGGAGGGCACGGTACAGGGGGGGTCGGGAGGGCACGGTACAGGGGGGGTCGGGAGGGCACGGTACAGGGGGGGGTCGGGAGGGCACAGTACGGGGGGAGTCGGGAGGGCACAGTACAGGTTGTGGTTCATCCCAGGACAGCTTAGTAAAAAGCGTGACTGTCCCAGCAAATCCGGGACAGTTGGCAAGTATGATGTAATGGAAGATTATCATGGGACCCCCATGCACCTGGGTTTAATCTGGGACAATGTATGTACAACAATATATACATTACGGCTTTGAAGTGGCATGTTGGGATGATGCTGGCAGCTGTGGGCATCATTCTGGTATTATTTTTTTTTTTTTTTTACAGGAGGTGATTGGCTTTTATGTAAAAGCCATCTGAGCAGATAATTAGCAGCTGGTTTGCTTTTACAGGTGATGGGAGAGGTCCCCCCGCCCCCACCCCACCTCCTCCTGCCTTCTGCTGGTGGCTCTCCAGGATCTCTGAACCACCAGCTTACCATAGAGCCCATGTGGGACTGGAAGGTCCCTGATATAGGAAGCAGTGTTGTCACTCCCGGCTCCATTGTTACATGTTACAGCGTTGGATTACAGAGATCTTGGCGTGATCACATGCTTTGAGGGCAGAGGAGAGGTCTGGGGTCTAATGCACCCCACATCCCTCCATAAAGAGGACCTGTCACCGACTACCAGGTCACGGGGGATGTTTACATTCCTCTTGACAGCAATAAAAGTGATTAAAAGAAAATAAAGTGTAAAAATTAAAAAATATTTGAAATAACGAAATAAATAAGAAAATTAAGGTTTTTGGGGGGTTTTTTTAACCCCCCCTTTCCCCGGGGAATGTTTCCATTGCCTGTGACAGCAAAAAAGTTCTTAAAAACATGCAAGTTTCAAAATAAAAATAAAGTCTTAATTTTATTATTTTTTAAACGTGCCCCCCAAAACAACCCCCCCCCCGCCAACCAACACGCATTGATCCTGTGCGCAGACGGTGACTGCACCACACATGTGAAGTAATGCCACAAGCGTCAGAGTGAGAGCAATAATTCCAGCCCCAGACCTCCTCTGTAACTTGTAAGTACCGCAGTTCGCTGCCATTCCACAAGAGTGCGCACTCTTCTAGCGTGACATGTTTGGTATCTCTTTACTCGGTGTAACGCTGTATTTTATATTTTACCATAAAAATGGGCTATTGTGTTTTTTTGCCTTTTAAAATTGTTAAAAAGTGTAAAAAAAAACCATTGCATTTGGAAAAATTGCTGTGCGTGATGTAAAAAATGGCAAAACCCACCATTTTATTGTCTAGGGCCTCTGCTAAAAAATATATGTTTGGTTTCCATGCAAGAATCGGTATTTTTTGTTGGAACCCCCAATGTGTCAGAAAAGGCCGGGTCTTTGGTTGGAGAGGATCTGTCAGGACGCGAGTGGAGCTTTCCTTACTATTACTTCACTGCCTTATGAGTCAGCAACCTGGAACAAGCATGCAGCCAGTGAAGTCTATAAAGGGTGCATTCTTGCTGGCGTACTTGTTCTTTAGTGAAGGCCGGAGGAGGAGGAGAGCCTGGATGGATCATTCCCTATGTGTGGCCCATTTATAAGGGGCCATGAGATGCTTTTTCCTGGACTATCTGATGTGATGCTGCGTGTGCGATCCGTGTGACGCGGAAAGTCGCTGGATCTATGATGGAGGGAGTGGCGCAACGCGCAGACTTCAAAGACATACTATTAATAACAAAGGAAAATGGTGGAGTTTGAACGTATGTCCCCATCAGTGAATGCCATCTCCAGGACTGTGCAGTGTGTTTCTATAGACGCAGAATCCTAGGGAGGTGACAGAGTGAAGGTCAGACTAGTAAAACGCATGTCACTGTGCATGGTGTGTCCATCAGGGAGCTCCACCCATAATAATAGAGACAGTCTCCGGCACTAATTGCTTCACCAGGTCTGGCTTTCCGTGTTGATGAGAGATGTCTGTGGTTGGAATGGGGGGGGGGGGGGGGGGGTTCATGGATTGGTGGCGGGGGAGGGGATTGCGGTTTGTGAGTGGTGTGATATTGCGGTGACATTTTGGGGGGAATTTGCGCCCATCTTTTATGCGATAACCTAGTACCGGTCTCTCCATTCACAGAAAGCCAAGCTGGGCCCAGCCGGCAACAAGGTGATCAGCCCCATGGATGACCGCAAACCGTACAACAACATCGACAACGTCAAACTGACCGACTTCATCTTCCTGATGGTGCTGGGGAAGGGCAGCTTCGGAAAGGTAGGAGAATGGCGGCCGCTATTGTGGTTGTAAAACCCTCCATATCCCCAGAGATGAAACAAATCATCCTACAAGTTGTACCTGTTTATCTGCACCCATCTATTCTCTACAGTTGTGCAGAATTAATAAAGCTTGTCTGAGCTTTCAGAAAGCAGGGGGCATGGAGCTGAATTACACTCTGCAGAGCTCAGTGAGAGCTGATTGGAGGAAAGGGACACACCACCTTCACACAGGAACAGAGCTGAGGCTGTCAATCACAGGCTGTGTGCTGGAATTCCCTCCCCTGTCACCATTTATCGCTTGGTGTTAGAAGTGACTCCTGCTGATAGCAGAGGAAGGAGGCAGCAGACAGTCATTACACTCAGTGCTCTGGATTGAGACAAGTACACACTATAGAGGGATGTGCTTTGTTCATGTTTTATATCTGAGGTTTACAACCACTTTAAATGTATCCAACTCCAAAGACAGAAATGTCAGATATTGCACCGTACCAGTCCAGAGATGTGGCGGCTGTGTTTGTTTTCCTATATCACATTAATTGCAGCTGTTACATTGTAAAACATCTAACACCAATATAATCTACTGCAATCTACTGATCCTTTCATGTGGTGGCTGCATTAGTTTACTTTTGTTGATCCTGCCATTAACACCCCGTCTGCCCTAGGGTGACAACCCTGACTTTCTGTTCTGTATCTATGGAGGTGGCGTTGTCACCTGAGAACAAAATCACATGACATCTCGCCTCCCCTCATCTCCATACCATAGAGAAGGGGTATAGCTGGGAACAATGGAACCAATTCCTTCTCCATTTGTGCTCATGGGTATCATGATGCTCACTATATTTCTGGCAGGATCAACAGGGATTTGTTTGCACTCATGGAACTGATACTATATCTCCTTGTGCCTTCTCCCGGTATCGGGGAGCCCCCAGCATGTTCTCAGATATGGGGGTACAATCATTTTTCTGTTCCTTTGGCAGGTGATGTTGGCGGAGAGGAAAGGCAGCGATGAACTTTATGCTATAAAAATCCTGAAGAAGGATGTGGTGATCCAGGATGACGACGTAGAATGTACCATGGTGGAGAAGAGAGTGCTAGCTCTGCAGGACAAGCCGCCCTTCCTGACCCAGCTGCACTCCTGCTTCCAGACAGTGGTAAGAGCCCCACAGATGGGCACTGGGCCAGGCTGGGGGGTCAGATGGGGAAGGACAGGGCCAGGTTGGGGGGGGGTCAGATGTGGGAAGGACAGGGTCAGGCTGGGGGGGTCAGATGTGGGAAGGACAGGGTCAGGCTGGGGGGGTCAGGTGGGGGAAGGACAGGGCCAGGCTGGGGGGTCAGGTGGGGGAAGGACAGGGCCAGGCTGGGGGTCAGGTGGGGGAAGGACAGGGCCAGGCTGGGGGGTCAGATGGGGAAGGACAGGGCCAGGCTGGGGGGTCAGATGGGGAAGGACAGGACCAGGCTGGGGGGGGGTCAGATGTGGGAAGGACAGGCACAGGCTGGGGGGGTCAAATGTGGGAAGGACAGGGTCAGGCTGGGGGGTCAGATGTGGGAAGGACAGGGTCAGGCTGGGGGGGTCAGATGTGGGAAGGACAGGGTCAGGCTGGGGGGGTCAGATGGGGGAAGAACAGGGCCAGGCTGGGGGGTCAGATGGGGGAAGGACTGGCCAGGCTGGGGGGTCAGATGGGGGAAGGACAGGGCCAGGCTGGGGGGTCAGATGGGGGAAGGACAGGGCCAGGCTGGGGGGTCAGATGGGGGAAAGAGAGGGTCGGATGGGGGAAGGACAGGGCTAGGCTGGGGGGTCAGATGGGGGAAGGACAGTCCCCACCTAAACCGAAATGTCCATGTATGGTGGATGGTCTCTCAGGGACTCCGGCGGTGGGATCTCAGTGCTGAGTCCCGGGGTTTCCCTTTCTAAATTCCTGCCAGCCAATGAACAGCCAGACTTCCACTAATATGACAGAAGCTGAGACAGCAGAGAGTGACCATGGAATGTTCTGTACTTCCAGGACCGCCTGTACTTTGTGATGGAGTATGTGAATGGAGGAGACCTCATGTACCACATCCAGCAAGTCGGGAAGTTCAAAGAGCCCCAAGCAGTGTAAGGATTTATGGTTACCGGGGATTGGTTTCTTCTCTTTTGGGTGGGGGAATCTGTTCCTTCCATGTGTGGGGGAGATCTCTTCCTGCCCCAGGGGAGGGGATCTGTTGCTGCCCCTGGGTGGGGAACCTGTTGCTGCCCCATGCAGAGGGAGAATCTGTTGCTGCCCCAGTTCGCTTCTCGGCCTTTTGGCTAAGATCAAGTGTAGTATCTGTTCTTATCAGTGTCCAGGGGGGGTGCTCCCGGCCATTCTAGCTTTGCGGGGATGGCTGTTGTATAGTACCCTCACTGGTATGATGGGGGTCTGGAAGGCTAGTACCGGGGGGACAGAAAGCGTGGTGCCCACGAGTAGAAGCTGGGGCCCGTGAGTAATTCCCCCGAGGAGACCGGAAGGACCCAGTACCTCCTGATTTGGACGGATCTACTTTGTCTGGCCAGGGGTCGGGAAGGCAGAAAGTCCGCAGACTCAGTGCCCCCTGAGTAGACGCCCTCAGGGGTGCCACTAGTAACACCTGGGTGTGGGACCCCACAGTGTGAAGATGGCACAAGGTCACTGCGTTTTCACTCTTTTTGCACAAGCGCCCTTGGGACCAGGCCTTTTGGCTAGGACCAGGGCAATTTTTGCTACGGGCCTCAAGGCCTGATCTGTGCACAATTTGGCACGACCACTTTTTTATTTTCTATTTATTTAATTTATTATCACTCCCACGTTTTGTCACTTTTGTGTGTTTTCTTCACATGATGGAGGGTGTGGGTCCTCGGGCCTGCCCTGAAGTCTAGGGGGAGGATGTGGGGCCTTTTGGTTCCTTCCTCCCCTGTCCCTAGGGGGGTTTTCTCTTCGGGAGAGCCCCCTGACCTAGTACTGGATGTCCGGCTTCGGCTGGACAAAAGGAACGGTGGTCCCCCAGGCCTTTTGGCCAGGAGGACCAAATGGGAACCTTGTCCCTGTCAGGAGCTTTGTGCCCCGGGGGATCAGGGTAGCAGTCCAGCCCCTTTAGGGGTAGGACAAAAGCACACCCCTAAGTGCACTTTTTTTGTGAACACTTATGGGTTTTTCGTTATAGTTGCACGTTTGTGGACTTAAAGAACAAAAAAAAAATCTGTTGCTGCTCCAGTGTGGGGAACCTGTTGCTCCCCCCTGCTCAGGGAACCTGTTGCTCCCCCCTGGACAGGGAACCTGTTGCTGCCCCTGGGACAGGGGACCTGTTGCTGCCCCCGGGACAGGGGACCTGTTGCTGCCCCCGGGACAGGGAACCTGTTGCTCCCCCCTGCTCAGGGAACCTGTTGCTCCCCCCTGGACAGGGAACCTGTTGCTGCCCCCGGGACAGGGGACCTGTTGCTGCCCCCGGGACAGGGGACCTGTTGCTGCCCCCGGGACAGGGGACTTGTTGCTGCCCCCGGGACAGGGGACCTGTTGCTGCCCCCGGGACAGGGGACCTGTTGCTGCCCCCGGGACAGGGGACCTGTTGCTGCCCCCGGGACAGGGGACCTGTTGCTGCCCCCGGGACAGGGGACCTGTTGCTGCCCCCGGAACAGGGAACCTGTTGCTGCCCCCGGGACAGGGGACCTGTTGCTGCCCCCGGAACAGGGAACCTGTTGCTGCCCCCGGGACAGGGGACCTGTTGCTGCCCCCGGGACAGGGGACCTGTTGCTGCCCCCGGAACAGGGAACCTGTTGCTGCCCCCGGGACAGGGGACCTGTTGCTGCCCCCGGGACAGGGGACCTGTTGCTGCCCCCGGAACAGGGAACCTGTTGCTGCCCCCGGGACAGGGGACCTGTTGCTGCCCCCCGGGACAGGGGACCTGTTGCTGCCCCCGGGACAGGGGACCTGTTGCTGCCCCCGGGACAGGGGACCTGTTGCTGCCCCCGGGACAGGGGACCTGTTGCTGCCCCCGGGACAGGGGACCTGTTGCTGCCCCCGGGACAGGGGACCTGTTGCTGCCCCGGGTTGGTCGTACCTCTTTGGCAGGTATGATACAATACAGCACACACCATCCCTGCGTCTCTTCAGGATAAATGCGTCATTGGCGGGATTCTTAGTGATACATTTCACTTGTTTTGGTGAATTTGTAGCTTTTTAGAGGCAATATTGAACGCGGCGTAGAATGCGCTGGTCTGTGTTGATCTGCAGTCGGTGTGTCTAATGTGCGCACCGCGAGGATTGTCACAAACCGCATTACAGAGAAGTATATTCATCCCGCTGCAGGCACGTCTCTCCTCCAGTTGTCAGCAGAGACGGCGCACAGATGCCCTCTGCCTCCTCTCTAATTGGCCGTGGGCTGACGCGATGCTCCCTCACGCTGAGTCCGATATGGCGGTCGAGTCTCAGAGCCGCCATTCATAGAGGAGATTGTGATTAATAATTAGACATTGAAGTTCCAAGTATGTGCACACGGCCGGGGGAAGGAAGAGCGGAACGCCATCTTTGGTCATAGCCGCAATGACACAACGCTACCCCCCACCCAGCCCCCGCCGTACTCCTCTGCATGCTAATCGCCGGTTGACTCTGCTTTGAAGAGGACGGCCACGAGACCTCCAATCCTGATGCGGGTGGCTGATTAATGCTTAGAGCCAATCGGTGTCATTAACCTTCACTTAGGCCTTCCAGCACAAGTCACTTTAATTCCTTCAGATCGATGTGTCGTTAGCGAGAGTCAAGTACAAGTCATGGCCGCCTTTACGGAACTCGGCGATGCTGCCCACTGAACATGTACAACCAACAAATCAGGACAAGAATATCATTACCAGCGGAAACTTGTCCCAAATCCACTATGAGTACCTGAACAACCCATACACCCAGTAACAAATCCTCCTACATAGGTTGTACCTGTTTATCTGTAGCACTCTCTCCTCTATAGCCTCCTGAAGCACACATTTACATTGTAGCCCTGAGCTCCTGAAGGCGGGGGGTGAGGATCTGGGAGCTGAGTGTAATCTGAGACCTGAGTGGGGTGAATGGACGCACGCTTCCTTTACACAGTTTCATAGGAAAACATGCACATCTGAAGCTGTCAGTCACCTTCTATGTTTTGGAAGGGGGTGGCCCATCTCCTTGGATGGTGTGTTCTTTGCATAGAGGCAAGCACACGCTATAGAAGAATATGCTTTGTTCATTTTTAATTTCAGAGGTTGACAACCACTTATAAATCAAATGAGAACAACAACATATACAATTATGAACTACTTCCGGACTGCCCGCCCGCAGACGAGCATCACAGTACCAGTACGTCATTGTCTGCTTCCCGGTGTAGGATCCATGATTGGACACAGCGGGAGTTTGTCAGCAGGTCCCAGCCAATGATCCAGGGCCAAGACCTGCTGATCAGCTGTGTCCAATCACAGCCCAAAGCCCTGTGTTGAAAATCAACACAGGGCTCTGTACAGAGGGAACAATCTCTCTGTTTCTTCTCCCTGCGAAGCAGGGATGAGAAACAAAGAGATCAGTTAGTAAAAGTAGCACACTGTACACACATTACACATAGTTAGGCACACATTTAACCCCTTGATCACCCCTAGATGTTAACCCCTTCCCACCTTACACATAGGCGCATATTTAACCCCTTGATCACCCCTAGATGTTAACCCCTTCCCACATTACACATAGGCGCACATTTAACCCCTTGATCGCCCCTAGATGTTAGCCCCTTCCCACATTACACATAGGCGCACATTTAACACCATTTAATTCGTAAACCAAAAATTACATTAACAGGCATTCATAAACCGAGGTACACCTGTATATAAGTTTATTTAAGTACAGCCTTGCATGACTGTGCAATTACCAGTCAAAGTAGCACAGTGCTGAACAGGACAAATGGCCTGGTCATGACGGGGGAAAACAAACCTTCTGGAGCTGAAGGGGTTAACAAATGCTCATGTTGCTGCCCTTAGGCACCTGGATGGGTGAATGATGTGGGTGAATGATGTAGGTGAATGCGCTGTGTCTCTGCTTATTTTGTAGCTGTACTGGAAGATGAGGATGAATATGGAATTCACAACATTGTCATGTTCTTTGTCAGGTTCTACGCAGCGGAGATATCGGTGGGATTGTTCTTCCTGCACAAGAAAGGGATCGTGTACAGGTGAGTGCGGGACTTGCATTGGGAGAAGATGAGAGGTTTGCTTTTTAAACCTGTGTAAAGGATTCTTTACTGTAAAAGCGGGGATAGGAGAGAATTTGGCTTCCACTAGACCTTCTTGTAGCAGATGTGGAAGATTTGGTTCTATACAGGGCCTGGATGGTTGTCATTCAAAACATAAACCAATAGGAGAGCCAGAACAATTGGTGGAAGAGTCCACACCACTTTAATGGTTATAAAAGCGGCAACGCGTTTCACAGTCCTGACCGCTTCACCAGGGAACTTGAATGGACTCAGGAACAGGCTTTGTATATGAATGTGTATAGGATAGGGAGAGCCAGCAACCTGCTGTGTCCGCATTATTGACACCAGGGGCGGACTGACAACTCATGGGGCCCCCGGGCAATAGGGAATCATGGGGCCCCTGTGTCCTTGCCCAAACTCAAAAAAGCCTATGAAAAAGGTACCAGGGGCATCTCATGGGGCCCCCTACTGACTTCGAGTTTCCAAATCGCAGTTCACCCGATTGGCACTGATCACAAGCTCCCCCTATCCAGTATTATTTCAGAAATCCTGTTATTCACTCCATCCAAGTTCTGACTAGATATTAAAGTAGAACTACAAACCATTTTTTTTTTTCATTTTGGATAGAGTAAGGGAAGGTTATTACCCCGGACAGTTTTATTTTTCCCCTACCGTCTTTCAGGCCAGCACTCTGAGAGACCTCGGCTCCTCCCCATCTGAGGAAACACCTCCACCTACAATAAAAAAGCTCCACTCCCCTCTGACCCCAGTTCAGGTGTTTCCTCCGGTGGGGAGACACGAGGAGGCGCAGGAGGACGATAGGGGAGCCGAGGGCCGGATAGCCGGCTGTGAGGCCCGACGCAGCCGGGAGTGAAGGCCGGAGTGTCCGGCTGCATATCCTCCCAGGGCAGGCTGCCAGCAGTGAGAGTGCATCCCGGGGGACGGGACAGGGCACTTACCTGCTCTTCGCCCCCCGGCCCCCTCCGGCGAGGGGGGGTGTCGGGGTGGCCGTGGTGAGGTCTGGGGAGGATCGGGGGGAGTTCCGCTCCTTCCCATGCTGGCGGTCTGAGGGCTTTGCCGGGCCGGACGTCGGGAGACGGCGGTTTCCGGCGGAAGGGGCGGGGCTTCGCCCAGGGCCGCGACTTCCGCTTCCGGTCGCGGCCTTCACACCACGGCGGCGCGAAATTCGAATGTGGCGGTGCGGTGCACAGCGGTCTGGGGGACAGACCTGCACCAGGCGACCACCCTCCGGTACGGGATGTCGGAGGCACCGGGACCAGGAGATGCCAGCACCAGCCAGTCGCAGGTAAGGTGCCTCAGTGAGGCCTCCCCTACCTGTGGGCCCCTAGCAGAAGGTAGGGCAAGGGGTCTGTGGTTTTTCAGGCCCTTGTTGCTCTGCCGGGAAGCAGGGGGGGGGGGGTGTTTAGTGTCGGACTGATTGGGCTTCCCCCCCCCCCCCCCTTTTTCTTTTGTGAGCACCAGCACAGAATGTTTCCTGTGCATGACATTTTGGTAGACACGATTAAGAAGGAGTGGCAAGACCCGGAAAGGAAACCGTTCTTCTCAAAAGCGTTGAGGAGGAGGTTTCCGTTTTCGGAAGACCCGGAGGCGGTCTGAAACAAGAGCCCCAGGCTAGACGCGGCCTTTTCCCAAACAACCAGGAGAACTGACCTAGCGTTTGAGGACATGGGGGTCTTACCGGACTTATTGGACAGAAGGGCAGAGTCTCTCCTTAGGAAGGCCTGGGACTCGACCCTGTACAACCTGAAACCGGCCATGGCTACGACAGTGGTAGCCAGGAACTTAGAGTATTGGCTTACGCAATTACAGGCCCATATTGTGGCAGACTCTCCCAAGGAAAAAATCTTGGCCTCTTTTGAGACCCTTTTGCAAGGAGTGGGGTATATTGCGGATGCTTCCGCAGAGTCGGTGAGATTGGGGGCCAGGTCTGCTGCCCTGACCAATTCAGCCAGAAGGGCGCTGTGGCTAAAGACATGGCAGGGGGACATCACTTCAAAAGTTAGGTTATGCGGCATCCCCCTCACAGGAGACTGTCTGTTCGGCCCGGGGTTGGAGGAATTATTGGACCGGACAGCTGATAGGAAAAAGTCCTTCCCCCTCAAGAGGAAAATGCAGGAGGGGGGGACACGGAAGGCCCGCCCGGCAAAGAGGCTGAGCCTGCGACCGCCTGGTCAGGGTAGGTCGGCTGGACAGAGAGGTAGGGGAAGAGGGGGGGCGATTTTTCGCCCTCCTGAGCAGCCCCAAAAACCAAGGTGACTTGGTTCCTCCTGTGGGGGGAAGATTGGCGGCATTCCTCCCACAGTGGGAAGCCGTGGTCACCAGCCCCTTCATTTTGGATGTCATCCGAAGGGGTTACCGGTTAGAATTTCTGAGACCGCCACCCGAGACTTTTCTAGTGACGACCCGTCCAAGGGATCCGACGAAGGACGCGGCTCTGGTGGGCGCTTTGGAGATTCTGGAGTCCCAGGGGGTCATCTCCAGGGTTCCGGTAGCGGAGCGAGGGAAGGGAGTTTATTCCCATGTGTTTGTGGTTCAAAAGCCGTCTGGGGCGTTCAGACTGATTTTGAACCTGAAACCCTTGAACAAGTCAGTACGTTACCGGAGGTTCCGCATGGATTCCATTTTTACAATCAGGTCCCTAATCCCACCAGGTGCATTCATGGCATCCATAGACTTGAAGGACGCCTACCTACACGTGCCCGTGGCGGAAGCCTCTCAGAGGTTCCTCAGGTTGGCAGTGGGGGGGGAGGAAGGAATTCGACACTGGCAGTTCAGGGCTCTTCCATTCGGCCTTTCCTCCTCGCCAAGAGTATTCACCAAGGTTCTGTCGGAGGCACTGATTTCTATCCGCTTGAGGGGGATTTCAGTGGTGGCCTATCTGGACGATTTGCTGCTCTTCGCAGATTCAGAGGCTCACTTACGGCAAGACCTGGTTATAGTGAGGAACCATCTGGAAAGCTTGGGGTGGGTTTTGAATCTGGAGAAGTCCTGCCTGGTGCCTTCTCAGAAGGTGATTTACTTGGGCTACACTCTAGACTCGGTAGACCAAAAGACCAGCCTGACTTTGGAAAAGGTCACCAAGTTGGAGGCCGGAGTCAGATTACTGCAGGGGAGCAGGTCGATGTCCATAAGACAGGCCATGTCGGTACTTGGATTGCTGACAGCGTCCATTCCGGCAGTTCAGTGGGCAGGTCTGCATATGCGTCCCCTCCAGTTGTGGATCCTGAGGGTTTGGGACAGGAAGTGTCACTCCCTAGAACGCAGGGTCTTGGTGCCCCCCAGTGTGAAAAGGTCTCTATGGTGGTGGAGGAGATCGTCCAGCATAACTCAGGGGCTGTTGTGGTGCTTTCCGATTTCCGCGGAGGTCACTACGGATGCCAGCGCCAGGGGCTGGGGAGCCCACCTGGGAAATTTGGTGACTCAGGGGGAATGGTCCTTAGGGCAGAAGGACAAATCCTCGAATTGGAAGGAATTGAGGGCAGTGTGGGAGGCTCTGCACTCCTTCCAGGCGGAGGTCAGGGGCCGGCACGTGCGTGTCCTGACGGACAATGCCACGGCAGTGGCTTATATAAACAGGCAGGGAGGGACGCGGAGCAAGGCCCTCGGGGCCTTAGCGGCGACACTGTTGTCCTGGGCAGAACTGAATTTGGCGTCCCTGTCTGCGATACACTTAAAGGGGGAGCTGAACCAGAAGGCAGACTTCCTGAGCAGGACTCGGCTCAGGGAGTCGGAATGGGCCTTGAACCCCGATGTCTTTCAGGAGATTGTGCGAAGGTGGGGATCCCCGGATGTGGACCTTTTTGCCTCCGGAAGGAACAACAAGGTCCCAAATTTCTTCTCTCTATCCCGCTGGGACGGGTCCAGAGCGGTGGACGCATTAGGTCAGAGGTGGGACTACCGGCTTTGTTACGCCTTTCCCCCGGTTCCTTTGCTCCCCCTGGTCCTGAGGAAATTCAGGACAGAGGGGACCTCGTTAATACTGATAGCTCCCTTCTGGCCGCGGCGGGCGTGGTTTGCGACCCTGAAGAGTTTGGCCTCTCGTCCACCCTGGGAGCTGCCTCCAAGAGTGGATTTGTTAACACAGGGGCCGGTTCTTTGCCCCAGCATAGGAAGATTGCGGTTAACGGCCTGGTTTCTGAGCAGCAGCTCCTCTTAGAAAAGGGGTTCTCGCCTAGGGTGGTGGCGACATTACTGGCCAGTAGGAAGGAGGAGACCCAGGCCATTTATGGTAGGGTCTGGGGTTGCTTTACAGCCTGGTGTGACCGGACAGCTGTGGCAACCCATAGTTTGGTTTCTGTGTTGGAATTCCTGCAGGCGGGAGCGGACAAGGGATTATCTGTCAGCACGCTCAAGGGCCAGGTCTCGGCCCTCAGTGTGTTCTTGGAGACGCCCCTGGCCAGGGAGGCGTTGGTGAGTAGGTTTTTCAAAGCTCTGGTGAGGCAGAGGCCTCCGAGGTCCAGACCATTTCCAGTGTGGGATTTGGCCAAGGTGCTCGGGGGGATGACTAGGGCTCCATTCGAGCCCTTGGAGTCCTGTCCGATAGGTGAGCTCACCATTAAGACTGCTTTTCTGGTGGCGATTACCACGGCGAGGAGGGTGTGTGAGATGGAGGCCCTCTCGATCAGAACACCCTATCTCCGTATTTTTTCAGACAGGATCGTTTTCAGACCAGACCCGTCCTTCATTCCGAAGGTAGCTCGGAGTTTCCAGAGGGAACAGGACATTGTCCTTCCCTCATTTTTTCCTGACCCGGTGGGGGTAGATCAGGAGAGGTATCACTGTTTAGATGTCAGAAGGTGCGTTCTCCAGTATCTAGAGAAATCTAGGGAGTTCAGAAGCACCGAATCCCTTTTTGTTTTTTTTTAAGGGGGCTAGAAGAGGCAAGAAGGCGTCTAGAAGGACGCTGGCCAGCTGGCTGCGGCTGGCGATTACTGGAGCATATCAGGCAGAAGGCCTGGAGGTCCCGGAGGGTATCAAGGCACATTCCACCCGAGCTGTGGCGGCTACCCAGGCAGAGTTAGCAGGGGTTTCCCCAGGGCAGATTTGCAGAGCGGCAACATGGTCCAGCTATGACACATTTGCCAAGCATTACAGACTGGACCTGGTCTCGGTGCAGGAGCAGGACTTTGGTCGTAAGGTCTTACAAGCAGTTAGCCCGCCCGAAGGGTGAGTACTCGCTTATCCTCTCAGAGTGCTGGCCTGAAAGACGGTAGGGGAAAAACCAAGTTACACTTACGGTAACGTCTTTTCCAGGAGTCTTTCAGGCCAGCACCGGTTTCCCACCCACTGTTGATATTGGTTATGTGAAGATGGCTTATTATGATTGTGTTGTCTCGCATTGTGTCTCCCCAGATGACCGGAGGATGCTTGGAGAACTGAGGTCAGAGGGGAGTGGAGCTTTTTTATTGTAGGTGGAGGTGTTTCCTCAGATGGGGAGGAGCCGAGGTCTCTCAGAGTGCTGGCCTGAAAGACTCCTGGAAAAGACGTTACCGTAAGTGTAACTTGGTTTTTTTCCATCTGTCCCATTAGGGAGATATCTCTTCACTTCCTGTCCTATAGCCAAAACAGGAAGTGAGTGATAATCCCCACCCATTAAGGGAATTCCTTGGGGACCCCCAGGTCCCCATTGGAAAATTTCCCATCTATTATTTTTCGGGGGACAACCCAAAATGTGGGGTTTTCTTTACTTTCACTTTTTCTGACACTGGTAAACAGGACAAATAGAGAGGGGAGAATCTCCCTAATGGGAGCAGGGACAGCAACAAAAATCAGGTGTTCTAGTCCATCTTCCCCTCTATCCAAAATTCAAAATAAAAGTTTTGCCTTTAGTTATAGTTGAAGCCTTGATGACGGGGGAGTGGTCTGGCCCCGAAGCGCGTCGGCTATTTCTTGCGCTAACCATGACATTGGTTTGGTCTGGTGCTCCGTCTTTTTGGTTTCTGCTTTCTGTCGGTTGGCTCTGTGTGCCGGAACATCCAAGGGAGCCAATCTTTCCTCACACTGCTAAAGAATAGCCTCCGCCCTCACTTCCTGTACCAGTGACACCCGAAGAGGAAAGGCGAGGGGGTAGGAGTGGGGGTTTCTCTTTTTTTCTAGAGGTGTAAGGGTATTGTATGCTGTTGAATATTTTGGAAATTTTTCTTAACTTGTAATGTGATTTTTTTTTTTAATGAAAAAATAACAAAGAGGAAATGGGGAAGCATAGAGCACCATAGAGTTTGGCTTTCTTCAGACGCCGGCTGGTACTGGTTCTTGTCAAATGGATTTTGTCTGCTGAGAAAACATAAAGCGGGGGAGTGGGACACGCCCAACGTGAGGAGTCTGCATGAACAGGGGGGCCAAGTGCCAAACGGTCAATTCAAAAGTCCAAATCTCCTTTATTATTGACAGTAGACACATCCAGTTGAAATAAAGTTGCTAACATCTTTGTCAAAGAATCGCCTTTCATCAGGGTTCAGCCTTGGTTGTTCCATTATAACCTCCTGGACAGGAATACAGGTGAGCATGCAGAAGTCCATGGCTGTACAGCGGCGTTCCCTTTTAACATATCTGTCCAGGAGGCCATACCTGTGTTGCTGTGACTAATGATCCGGGACTATATGGAACAATACATTTTACTTACCAGGTATTGTATTTAGAAGCTGGGTTTCTCCATTCATATGCTAATTAACTTGTTTTGCTGGTCCATGGAGGTCATGGAACAGCAAGTGATGTGGGCAGGAAGAAGGGGGAGGGAACAAAGGACTTCCATCTTGGAATTCTAACCACCAAATCTGAACCCCAAAGTGGGGGGATCCCTTGGCTCCAAAACATGTTGGATACTTTCTTTCCACTGGATGTGACTTTACTGTCAATGATAAAGGAGATATAGACTTTGGAATTGATGGTCTGATACTTGGTCCCTTCTGTTCAAGCAATGAATACCTGGCAGAGGATCCAACCCTACCAGCCAAAACTAAAAAGAATGTTTAACCTGGAGTTGGTGATGCCAATAATATGGCAGTATACAGGAGGGGTCATGGTGGCTCCTATCACTTCCTGCAGCCTAGAATAAGCACTGACTGGCTCCCCTCCCCCCACAGAGATCTGAAGTTGGATAACGTCATGTTGGACGCCGAAGGTCACATAAAGATCGCAGATTTTGGAATGTGTAAGGAGCACATGGTGGACGGTGTGACAACTCGAACTTTCTGTGGAACCCCAGACTACATCGCCCCCGAGGTACCTGTTCTTCCACCTTCCCAGCCTATTGGCTCTTACTGCATGTGACTGTCTGTGTTCACTATACATCACATCCTGTTCCTCCCCACAGACTGGAAGACACGCCCACTGATTATCCCTAAACCAATGTTGTTACCGCGCCGTCTACATCTGGGAGGGGGTTGTAGCTTCTTACACTGAGAAGGTGTGACGATGGGGGATCATTCCTACAGTGTAGGGACCTGTCCTGTCAGTAGGCAGTCACATGCCTCTATACCATGAACCCCACTGATCGAACCTACCCTGGATGTAAATCCTCATTTTTGGGGGATTTAGGATCAGGGAATGATTAGGATTATGTTAATTTTTTTTTTTAATTTCCTATCCTGGAAACACAGTGGGAGGTACCATGAAATCTCTCTTCCATGTTGTCACTGGAACAGGTGTCTCCATAGGAAGATATCTTCTCATTTCCTGTTCTGGTGACAACTTGTAATTTTCCTATCAGTTTTCTGCCTGTGACAGAGGTGGGTCTTTCTAGTAAAGTAATTGTAAAGGCTCCATGCAGTCTGTACATGAAGGTAAAAAAACCCTTCTGTGTGCAGCTGCCCCCCCTCAATACTTTCCTGAGCCCCATTTCCATCCAACAATGTGCACGGGAGTCTCGACTCTCCGGGGACTCTCCCTCCTTACTGGGTGAGACCGCAGCAGGAAGCTCTCAATCACAGTACAAAAAATGGCCACTTTTGTTGTTTGGCTCACAATCACAGCCAGTGAGCCAATGAGGAGAGAGAGGGGGTGGGGCTGAGCTGTGGCGCTGTGTGTGAAAGGACACACAGAGCAGCCGCTCGGGAGTGAGCTTACTTGGGTGCCTCCATAGCAATCTGCTTGCTGTGGGGGCGCTCAGCAGGAGGGAGGGGCCAGGGGCACCAGCAGGGGACCTGAGAAGAGGAGGATCGGGGTTGCTCTGTGCAAAACTATTACAGAGCCGGGAAGTATAACATTTTTTTAAATTGCCCTTAATACCACATTAACTAACCCTTCCAGCACTGAAAAAAAAAGTCTTGTCTTTCATCCACTTTAGGAGGTTGGGTGCTGTGCAGAGTTCTGGTTGTAGCACATGTTGATGCAGAAACATGCCATCAGTGGTCTGTCGGTGGCATATTTCAGGACACAAAGCCTGTATACTGTACATTGTCTGCTCTGTGTTTTAGTGTATCTCTGCCATTGTCTGATCCCTCAGGAAGAGCTCCGCTATTAATCATGAGTGTCACCATCACCTATAATAGAGCCTTCAGTGGGGGTGGAGCCCGCAGCTTCTCTCTAGGGGTGGGGGAGATTCTATAAATGTAGAGGGGAATTGGAGCGCCTCCCTGTGCTCTGGGGGTCCCTTGTCACAGAGGCCTGTCATACGGCTGCCATCTAATTACTTCCTACACTGACAGGCTGGGCGGTGCAGGCTGTGCTCAGGGTCTGGGGATCTCTTTGGCGGGGTGGAATTGGTAGGTGTGTGGGGTGGTGTGATCACTACACAGGAGGGTGGAATGAACATTGATTTATGGATATGTCCTACACACACAGAGGGAGGACTGTATGGACTACAAGGTATTTATTTATTACAGCTACTTATAATGCGCCATCAATGTACGCAGCACTTCACATATATATATATATTGTACATTCACATCAGTCCCCGCCCCCGAGGAGCGTACAATCGAAGGTCCCTAACTCACATTCATACACATACTAGGGACAATTTAGACAGGAGCCAATTAACCTCCCAGCATGTCTTTGAAGTGTGGGAGGAAACTGGAGAATCCGGAGGAAACCCACACAGGCACAGGGAGAACATGCAAACTCCAGGCAGGTGGTGCCGTGGTTGGGATTCGACGAACCAACGACCCGAGTACTGCCAGGGGGAAGTGCTAACCATTTAGTCACTGTGCTGCCCATGTAACAATGTAACTATCTGGTTCCTTTTACTATACTAAGATAATCAGTATTTCCCGTGTACCTTCCAATGTAAAGGCGGATAGGTGATGACCTGATGAGAATATTTGGGGTCTTCCCCAGACACCCTCAGTTGGTGAGGGGGGGGGGGTTTAGGGATCAGGAAAGGTGGATCTGTCTAGGTGTTTCATATTTACATAGCTGGATAATGGCCGATCTTCATCCCTCGGGATCACACGTGTCTGTTCTTCATTGGAGGAAGCTGCATTCACTCTGAGTTTTCTGCTCCTTCTGTTTGTATTGGAATATATTCGGCTATTATTTACAAGGGCCATGGCTAAATCTCCTATCTACGGCTTTTACTCCGGTCAATCTTCCCTCCTATATTAACCGCTGCTCAGATTAGCATAGAATTCTTCAATTATATCCTTGAACCTCATCGGAGATGGAGCCTCTCAGCAAGGCCAGCGTCCTCTATAAGATGGAACTCCAACCAAAAAGTTGTTTCTTTTTTACTGTAACCAATGTGAAGGGTTTAATGGATGTCTGTGTCCCCTGTGGGTAGATTTCCCCTCACTTCCTGTGTGGACGACAAGGATTAAGCAGCCCACAGATTGTGTGCTTTTCTTTCCTTCCACCTGTGGCGGGTTGATTCCCCTTCCTTTAGTACATCAGAACATTTTTTTGTAGCCTTCCCCAGATCCGTGCCTTGCAATCATCCTGTCTCTGAGCTCTGCAGGCAGTTCCTTTGCTCTGATGCAGTATGCATTGTCAGCTGTGAGGTGTGTCGTTTTCCCAAATCATGTCCAATCGGTACGTGGTCTGTACACAAAGCATCCTCGGTTTCGGGTTTTGTACAATACATTGTTATTGCTGTCTGTACTAATTGGCTGATTTCCTCAGGAAGGTTTCTTGTCTAGCTATCTCCCGGTAGTGGATTGGACGTCGGGCCCGATGCTTCCTTTGTGCCCGATGCTTCCTTTGGGCCCGATGCTTCCTTTGTGCCCGATGCTTCCTTTGTGCCCGATGCTTCCTTTGTGCCCGATGCTTCCTTTGTGCCCGATGCCTCCTTTGGGCCCCATGCCTCCTTTGGGCCCCATGCCTCCTTTGGGCCCCATGCCTCCTTTGGGCCCCATGCCTCCTTTGGGCCCCATGCCTCCTTTGGGCCCGATGCCTCCTTTGGGCCCGATGCCTCCTTTGTGCCCGATGCCTCCTTTGTGCCCGATGCCTCCTTTGTGCCCGATGCCTCCTTTGGGCCCGATGCCTCCTTTGGGCCCGATGCCTCCTTTTGGGCCCGATGCTTCCTTTGTGCCCGATGCCTCCTTTTGGGCCCGATGCTTCCTTTGTGCCGAGTTAATCCTCTTGCGATAAGCACTACTCGTAGTCAATCCTTTGTTGGCCGCTATCAGTGCAGCGCCGGGCTCTGGAAATGACGGTCGGGCGTCAGCGGCGGCACTTTGAGGTGCTATAATCCGCTTTAATGCTTTCAGCGCCATAAGACGGCCTAAATAACATCAACAAAGCGGACGATGAGGCGACGCACCTGAGCCCCGCAGAAACGGCGCTTATTAAATATTAGAGGAGAAGAAATCACAGGAAAAAGCCGGTGACACTGTAATGATTGTGCGCGGCGGGGGCTCGGCCTAAATCCTGCAAAATGTCCCAGTGCATGTCCCTCACACAAAGCCGGAATACCCCGGAGAAATTCATTTTCTGCGGCAGGAAACAGTGGGGAAAATGCAGCTGGGAGCGCGGCAATACGCTGGAGGCTCTCCAGATCTAATCATCAGCAGGCCGCGGTCATCTCCTGACACCCCACAGGATTACTAATTCCTAAAGGTATAAGGGCAGAAATACAACAATGTTGTGTATATATATATATATATATATTGCCCAAAGTATTGTCCCCGCCCTCACAATCATGTGATTCAGGTGTTACAATCCCCTCCATATCATGTGTTTCAGGTGTTCCAATCCCCTCCTTATCATGTGATTCAGGGGTTCCAATCCCCTCCATATCATGTGATTCAGGTGTTCTAATCCCCTCCCAATCATGTGATTCAGGTGTTCTAATCCCCTCCATATCATGTGATTCAGGTATTAGAATCCTCTCCATATCATGTGATTCAGGGGTTCCAATTCTCTCCATATCATGTGATTTAGGTGTTCCAATCCCCTCCATATCATGTGATTCAGGTGTTACAATCCCCTCCATATCATGTGATTCAGGTGTTACAATCCCCTCCATATCATGTGATTCAGGTGTTACAATCCCCTCCATATCATGTGATTCAGGTGTTACAATCCCCTCCATATCATGTGATTCAGGTATTAGAATCCTCTCCATATCATGTGATTCAGGGGTTCCAATCACCTCCATATCATGTGATTCAGGTGTTCCAATCCCCTCCATATCATGTGATTCAGGTGTTCTAATCCCCTCCCAATCATGTGATTAAGGGGTTCCAATCCCCTACCAATCATGTGATTCAGGTGTTCCAATCCCCTCACAATCATGTGCTTCAGGTGTTCCAATCCCCTTCATATCATGCGCTTCAGGTGTTCCAATCCCCTCCATATCATGCGATTCAGGGGTTCCAATCCCCTCCATATCATGCGATTCAGGGGTTCCAATCCCCTCCATATCATGTGATTCAGGGGTTCCAATCCCCTCCCAATCATGTGATTCAGGGGTTCCAATCCCCTCCCAATCATGTGATTCAGGGGTTCTAATCCCCTCCCAATCATGCGATTCAGGCGTTCCAATCCCCTCCCAATCATGCAATTCAGGCGTTCCAATCCCCTCCCAATCATGCGATTCAGGCGTTCCAATCCCCTCCATATCATGTGAAGCGCACAGTGCGCAGAAGTCGGAAACTGTCTGCAGAGTCAATAGCTAAAGACCTCCAAACTTGGTGTGGCCTTCAGATGAGCCCAACAACAGTGCGTAGAGAGCTTCATGGAATGGGTTTCCATGGCCGAGCAGCTGCATCCAAGCCTTGCATCACCAAGTGCAATGCAAAGCGTCGGATGCCATGGTGTAAAGCACGCCACCACTGGACTCTAAAGCAGGGGAGACGTGTTCTCTGGAGGGACCAATCACGCTTCTCTGTCTGGCAATCCCATGGCCGTGTCTGGGTTTGGCAGTTGCCAGGAGAACGGTACTTGCCTGACTGCATTGTGCCAAGTGTAAAGTTTGGTGGAGGGGGATTATGGTGTGGGGGTGTTTTTTCAGGGGTTGGGCTTGGCCCCCTAGTTCCAGTGAAGGGAACTCTTAAGGTGACATTTTGGACAATTTCATGCTCCCACCTTTGTGGGAAGAGTTTGGGGATGGCCCCTTCCTGTTCCAACATGACTGCACACCAGTGCACAAAGCAAGGTCCATAAAGACATGGAGGAGCCAGTTTGGGGTGGAGGAACTTGACTGTCCTGCACAGAGTCCTGACCTCAACCCCATAGAACACCTTTGGGATGAATTAGAGCGGAGACTGCGAGCCAGGCCTCCTCCCCCGACATCAGTGCCTGACCTGACAAATGTGCTTCTGGAAGAATGGCCCAACCTTCCCATAGACACCCTCCTAAACCTTGTGGGGGGCCTTCCCAGAAGAGTTGAAGCTGTTATAGCTGCAAAGGGCGGGGCCAACTCAATATTGAACCCTACGGACTAAGACTGGGGGGCCATTAAAGGTTGTGTGTGGAAAGGGCGGGGCCAACTCAATATTGAACCCTACGGACTAAGACTGGGGGGCCATTAAAGGTCATGTGTGTGGAAAGGGCGAGGCCAACTCAATATTGAACCTTACGGACTAAGACTGGGGGGTCATTAAAGGTCATGTGCGTGGAAAGGGCGGGGCCAACTCAATATTGAACCCTACGGACTAAGACTGGGGGGCCATTAAAGGTCATGTGCATGGAAAGGGCGGGGCCAACTCAATATTGAACCCTACGGACTAAGACTGGGGGGCCATTAAAGGTCATGTGTGTGGAAAGGGCGAGGCCAACTCAATATTGAACCTTACGGACTAAGACTGGGGGGTCATTAAAGGTCATGTGCGTGGAAAGGGCGGGGCCAACTCAATATTGAACCCTACGGACTAAGACTGGGGGGCCATTAAAGGTCATGTGCATGGAAAGGGCGGGGCCAACTCAATATTGAACCTTACGGACTAAGACTGGGGGGCCATTAAAGGTCATGTGTGTGGAAAGGGCGGGGCCAACTCAATATTGAACCCTACGGAGTAAGACTGGGAGGCCATTAAAGGTCATGTGCGGGGAAAGGGCGGGGCCAACTCAATATTGAACCCTACGGACTAAGACTGGGGGGCCATTAAAGGTCATGTGTGTGGAAAGGGCGGGGCCAGCTCAATATTGAACCCTACGGACTAAGACTGGGAGGCCATTAAAGGTCATGTGTGTGGAAAGGCCGGCGGCCCAATACTTGGGGCAATTGTGTGTGTAATTTATTTTTACATAGAATGTCTGAGGTTGCGGCACTTCCTAATATTAGGCTGCGTTCACACTCTTGGGGCGTGTGTTGCATGTAGAGCTGCGTTCACACTCTTGGGGCGTGTGTTGCATGTAGAGCTGCGTTCACACTCTTGGGGCGTGTGTTGCATGTAGAGCTGCGTTCACACTCTTGGGGCGTGTGTTGCATGTAGAGCTGCGTTCACACTCTTGGGGCGTGTGTTGCATGTAGAGCTGCGTTCACACTCTTGGGGCGTGTGTTGCATGTAGAGCTGCGTTCACACTCTTGGGGCGTGTGTTGCATGTAGAGCTGCGTTCACACTCTTGGGGCGTGTGTTGCATGTAGAGCTGCGTTCACACTCTTGGGGCGCGTGTTGCATGTAGAGCTGCGTTCACACTCTTGGGGCGTGTGTTGCATGTAGAGCAGCTCATTCATTTCAGTGGGCTGCCCTACGCCTGAGAGCTCAAAAAATTGCCTCACCCTTCTGAGAAGTTTCTCTGCACTGGAGCACGCGGTGCCATGCGTTTTGGCACATGCACTGCACCTAGACTTAGATGCGGTTCCCATTTGTACACTGTAGGAACTTGCCTAGAATGGTGCACTTTCCTGCAACACAGAGATTTGCTGCCCTTTTGCAGACACATGATGGTGCTGCAGCAGATGTAATCGCAGTCTATAAACTCTCCTGTGAGATTTACAGATGAATTGAATGTGAAATACTCCGGTCCTAAACCTGCAGCTTTTATTGGAATAATCCCTGGAGATCCCACTGTGAAGATCCTTGTTCAGGCGTTAATTGGGTGACAACGTTTTATTTCTGTCTTTCAATTGTCTTCCTGCGTTGTCACCCTCTCCACTGTTATCAGAATCAGAAAATCAATTGCCAAAGGTCATCTGATCCCCAACACAGATGTAGCAAAAGCGAGTATCAGTCAGAGGACTATTGTCTTCCTGTAGAATTGGGGGATTAGTATTGAGGTACATAGGCTGCGCCCTAATCCCAGGTTCCTGACTGCTCCCCGTGTCCTGTAATGTGCGATTAATGAACGGGACTTTGTTGGCATTCATAGAACAGGACAAGGATTTGATGCTAGACTTGTGAGCGCGGCGCTGAGATAATTCGAGCTCTCCATACTTGAGCCATCACATGGAGCGGCTGCATTGTACAGAGAGGGATGGCGGCATTATGTCAGGGTGAGGAGCTGTGGTCAGACTCTTCTAGACATGGATGACACGGCTCTCACCTTTCCTATTGTGGAAGGAAGAATCCTCTCATTACCGCAGATCCAGACGCAGCGGGGAGCTCGGGACCCAGGCCTGTGGGCGCCTATTTATAATGAGAGGTCAGCACAAGGAGGAGCCCCATGGCTGGACTCGGGGTCTGAGGATCACAGTCATGGGGGGTAGATAGACGCTGTATTGTGACCTTTCTGGAGATCATAGAGAGTCACGTGACTCCTCTGCGGGGGGGTTCGGTATTCGGAAATGCCATGTGTTTGAAGTCTGTCTGGTTTTGGGAGGTGGATATAGACTCTGGCCTACTCTATACAATGTGGGTCAGTCTGGTCACCTGATGTCCTCTCAGCTCTTGTGCTCAATCTTTCTGGTCTTCAGATGGATTATCAATTCAATGAGATGAGGCCCTGGAGGTTCTTCAGGTGATAGAGCCTCCTCTTCTGTCCTATATCCCACTCCTGCAGGGAAGGTATTCTACCCCATTCTCTGGAATACACATACTAATGCAAGCCATACACGGGTCGAATTCCGAACAAATTTTCTTTCAAAAATTGTAACTTAATGCATCAGTTGCAGGAGCATTGTCGTGGTGGAGAATATGCAGGAGCAGTGTCGTGATGGCCATGTCCCTGTACCCCCAAATAATACTGTGTTCCGTCCTGTGTCCCTGTGCCCCCAAATAATACTGCGTCCAGTACTGTGCCCCTACATTGTGCCCTGTATCATGTCCTGTACCTTGTGTCCTGCACCGTGTCCCTGTGCCTTGGCTCCTGCACCGTGTCCCTGTGCCTTGCCTCCTGCACCGTGTCCCTGTGCCTTGCCTCCTGCACCGTGTCCCTGTGCCTTGCCTCCTGCACCGTGTCCCTGTGCCTTGCCTCCTGCACCGTGTCCCTGTGCCTTGGCTCCAGCACCGTGTCCCTGTGCCTTGGCTCCTGCACCGTGTCCCTGTGCCTTGCCTCCTGCACCGTGTCCCTGTGCCTTGGCTCCTGCACCGTGTCCCTGTGCCTTGCCTCCTGCACCGTGTCCCTGTGCCTTGCGCCCTGCACCGTGTCCCTGTGCCTTGCGCCCTGCACCGTGTCCCTGTGCCCTGCACCGTGTCCCTGTGCCCTGCACCGTGTCCCTGTGCCCTGCACCGTGTCCCTGTGCCTTGCGCCCTGCACCTTGCGCCCTGCACCGTGTCCCTGTGCCCTGCACCGTGTCCCTGTGCCCTGCACCCTCCCTGTGCCTTGCGTCCTGCACCCTCCCTGTGCCTTGCGTCCTGCACCCTCCCTGTGCCTTGCGTCCTGCACCCTCCCTGTGCCTTGCGTCCTGCACCCTCCCTGTGCCTTGCGTCCTGCACCCTCCCTGTGCCTTGCGTCCTGCACCCTCCCTGTGCCTTGCGTCCTGCACCCTCCCTGTGCCTTGCGTCCTGCACCCTCCCTGTGCCTTGCGTCCTGCACCGTCCCTGTGCCTTGCGTCCTGCACCCTCCCTGTGCCTTGCGTCCTGCACCCTCCCTGTGCCTTGCGTCCTGCACCGTCCCCGTGCCTTGCGTCCTGCACCGTCCCCGTGCCTTGCGTCCTGCACCCTCCCCGTGCCTTGCGTCCTGCACCCTCCCCGTGCCTTGCGTCCTGCACCCTCCCCGTGCCTTGCGTCCTGCACCCTCCCCGTGCCTTGCGTCCTGCACCCTCCCCGTGCCTTGCGTCCTGCACCCTCCCCGTGCCTTGCGTCCTGCACCCTCCCCGTGCCTTGCGTCCTGCACCCTCCCCGTGCCTTGCGTCCTGCACCCTCCCCGTGCCTTGCGTCCTGCACCCTCCCCGTGCCTTGCGTCCTGCACCGTCCCCGTGCCTTGCGTCCTGCACCGTCCCCGTGCCTTGCGTCCTGCACCGTCCCCGTGCCTTGCGTCCTGCACCCTCCCCGTGCCTTGCGTCCTGCACCCTCCCCGTGCCTTGCGTCCTGCACCCTCCCCGTGCCTTGCGTCCTGCACCCTCCCCGTGCCTTGCGTCCTGCACCCTCCCCGTGCCTTGCGTCCTGCACCCTCCCCGTGCCTTGCGTCCTGCACCCTCCCCGTGCCTTGCGTCCTGCACCGTCCCCGTGCCTTGCGTCCTGCACCCTCCCCGTGCCTTGCGTCCTGCACCCTCCCCGTGCCTTGCGTCCTGCACCCTCCCCGTGCCTTGCGTCCTGCACCCTCCCCGTGCCTTGCGTCCTGCACCCTCCCCGTGCCTTGCGTCCTGCACCCTCCCCGTGCCTTGCGTCCTGTACCCTCCCCGTGCCTTGCGTCCTGTACCCTCCCCGTGCCTTGCGTCCTGCACCCTCCCCGTGCCTTGCGTCCTGCACCGTCCCCGTGCCTTGCGTCCTGCACCGTCCCCGTGCCTTGCGTCCTGCACCCTCCCCGTGCCTTGCGTCCTGTACCCTCCCCGTGCCTTGCGTCCTGTACCCTCCCCGTGCCTTGCGTCCTGTACCGTCCCCGTGCTTTGCGTCCTGTACCGTCCCCGTGCTTTGCGTCCTGTACCCTCCCTGTGCCTTGTGTCCTGTACCCTCCCTGTGCCTTGCGTCCTGCACCCTCCTTGTACCTTGCGTCCTGTACCGTCCCTGTGCTTTGCGTCCTGTACCCTCCCTGTGCCTTGCGTCCTGTACCCTCCCTGTGCCTTGTGTCCTGTACCCTCCCTGTACCTTGTGTCCCCGTACACAGCGACATTATGTAACACGGATCCCTTTACCTCTTCTCTCCTCAGATCATCGCTTACCAGCCGTATGGGAAGTCTGTGGACTGGTGGGCCTACGGGGTCTTGCTCTATGAGATGCTGGCTGGACAGGTGAGCACACCTCATGCTGGAAGTCGTCCATATTCAGGCTGCAAAGATAACATGTTTACCATGTAGATGAAGGTGAAGCCCCTCCATTGTATGAACAGACATGAGGCCGTGGTGGTGGATTGGATGATGCATTTGTCTTGGGTAGAACATTGTACAATGTATCTGTAGAAGAGATCTCGTGTACCTGGCACACTTCCTCCTCCAGTCACATCGATCTCCCTGTTATTAGCGTCGGTCCCAGAACCCCTGAAACATATAATCTGTCCAATAATGCTGTAACCACACCTCTCCCTTTGTCGCAGCCGCCGTTCGATGGTGAAGATGAGGACGAGCTTTTCCAGTCTATTATGGAGCACAACGTGTCCTACCCGAAATCCATGTCTAAGGAGGCCGTATCCATATGCAAGGGGGTAAGAGGTCCTAGAATCCTGAGCGGTGCAGGGCTTGTACTGAATGTTCCATGTGTGGACACAAAGCTCAGAACATTCTCCATCACTGCCTTTCCACGTACCAAACCCAGCAACAATGTAACAGAAAGGATTTTCTCTATATTGCAGCTTTCCCGTCCTTAGACATGGAGGCTGCAATAGGTTTCTTTTCTACAAGTATAACTAAATCCTCCTTGATCCTGCCAGAAATCCAGTGTCCTCCTATGCACTGACCTAAAATCTCATTCAATGTTATCAGCTTTCCCAGTTATCTCTGAGGACCACAGAACCCCCCCCCCCCCCCATATTATAGAGTGGGGGGGGGCAGTCATGTCCTAGGATGACATTTCTCTTCCATAGATATGATGAGTGAGTGTTGTCACCTTAGGAAAGAAAGTGTGTTCCTGGCAGGATCACCAGGTGAAAATATAGGGGGGAAAAAAAGAAAACAAATGCAGCCACCACATCTGAGGTCTGGTAAGCTCCAATATATGCCGTTAGTAGTCTTTCTGGGTATAGATGCACTTTACCTGTTTTCACAATGGTGAATGCAGATCATTGAATGTGGGTGTGTCCTGTGTGCGGGTAATAATACATTTTGGGTGTGTCTTTTGTTTGCAGATCGTGGAAATGTGAGTGTGTCCAGATCATGGGGATGTGGGCGTGTCCTCTGTGCAGATCATGGGGATGTGGGCGTGTCCTGTGTGCAGATCATGGGAATGTGGGCGTGTCCTCTGTGCAGATTATGGGAATGTGGGCGTGTTCTCTGTGCAGATTATGGGAATGTGGGCGTGTTCTCTGTGCAGATTATGGGAATGTGGGCGTGTTCTCTGTGCAGATTATGGGGATGTGGGCGTGTCCTCTGTGCAGATCATGGAAATGTGGGCTTGTTCTGTGTGCACAGATCATGGGGATGTGGGCGTGTCCTCTGTGCAGATCATGGAAATGTGGGCTTGTTCTGTGTGCACAGATCATGGGGATGTGGGCGTGTCCTCTGTGCAGATTATGGGAATGTGGGCGTGTTCTCTGTGCAGATTATGGGGATGTGGGCATGTTCTCTGTGCAGATTATGGGAATGTGGGCGTGTTCTCTGTGCAGATTATGGGGATGTGGGCGTGTCCTCTGTGCAGATCATGGAAATGTGGGCTTGTTCTGTGTGCACAGATCATGGGGATGTGGGCGTGTCCTCTGTGCAGATTATGGGGATGTGGACGTGTCCTCTGTGCAGATTATGGGAATGTGGGCGTGTTCTCTGTGCAGATTATGGGAATGTGGGCGTGTCCTCTGTGCAGATCATGGAATTGTGGGCATGTCTATGCACAGATCATGGGAATGTGGGCTTGTTCTGTGTGCACAGATTATGGGAATGTGGGCGTGTTCTCTGTGCAGATTATGGAAATGTGGGCGTGTTCTCTGTGCAGATTATGGGAATGTGGGCATGTTCTCTGTGCAGATTATGGGAATGTGGGCGTGTTCTCTGTGCAGATCATGGGAATGTGGGCATGTTCTCTGTGCAGATTATGGGAATGTGGGCGTGTTCTCTGTGCAGATCATGGGAATGTGGGCATGTTCTCTGTGCAGATTATGGGAATGTGGGCGTGTTCTCTGTGCAGATTATGGGAATGTGGGCGTGTTCTCTGTGCAGATTATGGGAATGTGGGCGTGTTCTCTGTGCAGATCATGGGAATGTGGGAGTGTCCGCTGTGCAGGTAATAGAAATTGTGGGTGTGTCCTGTATGCAGATCATGCCATATAGGTGTGTCTGGCATACAGCTCATGCAGTGTGGGCGTGACTTATACAAAGACAAGAGAAAGTTGATCTTCCATATCCTCGATCAGTTTTTTGTACTTTATTTGATGTATTTATATACAGTATATACATATATATTTTGATTTATCTTCCTATATGCCTGTCATGAAATAGGGGAAAGGGGGCGGGGCCTATTGGCATAGGATACATGTGACTATTTTATATAAAAGATAACAGCCGCCTGATAGGCTGTCCTAGGGGCACACATGGCTTACACACTGCCGCGGCTGCGAGCCCATATAGTGGTACATGTTGCTTTAAGTGTGGCAGGTCAGCCATCCGCGGCTCCATGAATTGGGTATGTGATCCGTAGAGACGCACGATTCCGCTCCGTAATAAATGACATTATTATCCGGTGACTGGCGATCGCTCCACAGGACATTCCTTCTATTTCAATTCCGCGTTCCCATAGAAACTATTAAATGCTTTGGCGCAGCGTTAACCCCTCTGCTCCTGAATGGGTTCGGCGCGGTGCCGGCGTCCAGCAAGGAAAGGGTTACACGCACAGATAGGGTTTGTTGAACCCCACCACAACACACGCATCTGCTAATTAGGTGTCAGGACGCAGATCGTTAATTCCTATCTTTAATTAAGAGCCGCGGCCACTTACAGAGAGATGAGGCGAAACATTGAAATCGGTGCCGGAGAAGAACGCGCCGGCTTTATGGCTTCCGAGCGAACGCACGACGCTAATGGCGGTCATTTATCTTCCGTGAAAGAGACTCCCTTCTGTGTGTTTAAATCCTTTCCCGTAAATTGCCGGAATGTGACGCCGAAGCCACGGGCACCGTTCACTGACATAGCAGACAAAAGCCCGGCGAAGATTTACACGGGGCCCAATTCACACCTTCACCGCACTACGGAAAATGAGAGCAGCCTGCGGAGATTCGCTTCACATTTTCCTTTGATTTTGAGAATGAAAGGAATATAGAATTTCTTTCTCCTTTTCAACCCAAAACTAATAGCCTGATCCCCAACACCGGCCCGACCAACGCGTTTCATAAGAAGCTGGTTGTATGGAGGCAACTGCCCATTCAGAAGTGGGATATAAAGACGGAGAGGGTCATAGTAAGTCCAAGGCCCTGGTGGTCAACCTGCAGCCTGAGGGACTCATGTGGCCCTTTAGTATATGATGTGTGGCCCTCAGCCATCAGCAGTCTGTTGCAGGAACATTGATTAGGGTAATTATATTGATCTCTACCAGCCGCATGTCACATCTTCCCGGCTTCCTATCGTCTTCTGCAGCAGATCCTCAGCCAACAATGTGTCCTGTCCTCACTCTCTGACCCTCATTTCCTCTATTAGTCTGCAGTCTCTGACATGAGGCTGTTAGAGATCAATGCCATTACCCTAATCAATATTCCCGCCGCTACAGACTGCTGATGGCTGAGGGCCACACATCATATACCAAAGGGCCACACATAAAGAACACTGTCAAGAGACTGCAGACTAATAGAGGAAATGAGGGTCAGAGAGTGAGGACAGGATACAATACTATTACCCTAATCAATGTATCCACTACAGCAGGGGTGCACAACCTGTGGCCCTCGACTTCAAGCCAGGATAGCGCACTTCTATTATATCTTGCCGGTTTGGTGCTCTTTCAGAAACTGCCCCACACCCACAAGATATAATAGCAGTCAATGGGAAAGGGGCAGCTAAGCCGCAGGTGCCCAGGAGCGTGAGGGGTTGCAATAGTGACCCCGGCCCGTGCTTCAGAGCCTTCCTGTCACATTCTGTCTTACACTTGGCCAGGAGGGGCAGTGGGGGCGGCATATGCAGGAACCCATCTCCTCCAATTTCTTCCTGCAACGGCTGAAAGCCGGCTTCTCCTCCTCTCCCACCGGCCTTTAGCGGCTGCAGGAGGAAAGTGTTCAAAATGAAAAATTCAAAGTTCTGAACTGTTTTATTTCATTGTGGCCCGGACTGGTTACCAAATCACGCAAGTGGCCCTCACTCTTCCAAAGGTTGAACACCTGTGCACTGCAGACTGCAGGGGTCCGAGGGCCGCACGTCCTATACCAGAGGGCGGGCTGCATGAGACCCTGGGGCACCACGGCTTTAGGGCTCCGGATTCAGATGTGACTTGCAGGACAATGGCAATCACGTTGCTTCCAATAGTGCCTGCTCTCATCAATGCAGCACATCTATGATGTGATTTGTGCTGCTTTGGTGCATCTTGGCCCCATAGAATATGCAATCTACATCCAAAACACAACCAAAATCACATCAAAGTCACCGATATAATAATCGTGCTGCAAACTGGGTAAAACCGCGGTAGTGTGAACCGAGTCTAAGCGTTCTTCTTTGTTTTACAGCTGATGACGAAACACCCGGTGAAGCGGCTGGGCTGCGGGCCGGAGGGGGAGAGGGACATTCGGGAGCACGCCTTCTTTAGGAGGATCGACTGGGAGAAGCTGGAAGGCGGAGAAATCCAGCCACCATTCAAACCCAAAATGGTGAGTGAGAAGCAGATCCTCAAATACCCTGAGGCGGGGTGGGTGGGGCAGGTTCACCTTCCCAGAGATTATCGCTGGTGCAGTCCAGAAATCGGTTTTGTCCTGGACCTGTGTAGGAAAAACTAGCTTTCTCTGGTGACGCTATGAGGGTGCCAGACGGGAAATTCCAACAGCTCGGCAGTGACAGGAACAATAGTAGACCGATAAACATTTCCAATGGATTCGCTCCCTCATTGGATGGACCAGTGAGATGTCACTTCATTGCTAGCAGGTGGGATTCTGGCCCAGCAAGGCCATAGCTCCATGGTGGTGGTCAGTGGACCCCTCACGTGGTGAATGGCCCTTCTGATGGTTGGCCAGTAATGTCAGCTTTCTAAGAGAATTTGGCCTCCACTACGCCTGCTCAAAATCTGCAGAATATCAGAAGAGAAGGCGGTGGGGGAGGTTAGAGAAGGTACATTGAATAATCGTGGTCACCATACAAAGTGAGCCAAGACCAGGATGTGTCTGTCCTAAATTCCATATCCTCTCTGTCACATATCACACCCAGCATGTCCTCCTCCATTCTCTGTACATTAGAAGAGAGACCTTTTATCTCTCCTTCCCGCCTCTTACCTGAGAAGGAAGAGATTCATGCTGAATCCTGCTCAGAGATGAGCCGCACGTCTCGTCATTGGCGGGTACACGGAGCGTTCCCATCACAATGTTCTCTTCTGCTGGAGGGGAAGGTGTCATACGTTTGGCTGAGCCCCATCTCTCTGTCATCACCTGTCTACCTGATATTAGTCGTCTCCTACCCGTACCGTCTCATCAGAGCGAGAACAATTGCCATCCTCTGGAGCTTCTGTCTGCTCCGTGCCAACTCCGAGCCGATGACTTATCTCTCACACACTTTATTCTCATCCTCCATTCACAGCCTGAACCGCACAGCTGACACACAAAGAGCTATACATTAAAGGGGGCTCTTCTAGGGCTACAACAAAATGGTGGCTGGATTATGCCCATGGCCATGTCAGCCTTACAAAAATGTCAGCCTTTCCCCTTTTCTGCTAGAGTGCCTTGTGAGCCCCAAAACCAGGTAAACACCCGTCTGTGTGTGCCAGCCCCCACCCCCTCCCCCCTAATACTTACCTGAGGCCCATCCCAATCCAGCAATGTGCTGTCAGTTACAGCCAGTGAGCCAATCAGGAGTGGGACATGGCCAATCAGTGCTCTCCAGACAGAGGGTCAGGGGTTATGCACCCTCATAGGACAACCTCCTGCAAGTTTAACCAGTGCTCTGCTGGACACTGATAGAAGTCACAAGACTGCTATATACTGCTGATGAGAAATGGTATTTAGCAGTTTATATTTACTGAAATAATTGCATTTCCATGTTCTGTGTACTGTGGGAGAGTGGATATAGTGAATGCAGGGTCCGGGGAGAGCGGATATAGTGAATGCGGGGTCCGAAGAGAGCAGATATAGTGAATGCGGGGCCCGGGGAGAGCGGATATAGTGAATGCGGGGTCCGGGGAGAGCGGATATAGTGAATGCGGGGTCTGGGGAGAGCGGATATAGTGAATGCGGGGTCCGGGGAGAGCGGATACAGTGAATGCGGGGTCCGGGGAGAGCGGATATAGTGAATGCGGGGTCCGGGGAGAGCGGATACAGTGAATGCGGGGTCCGGGGAGAGCGGATACAGTGAATGCGGGGTCCGGGGAGAGCGGATGTAGTGAATGCGGGGTCCGGGGGGAGCGGATACGGCGAACGCGGGGTCCGGGGAGAGCGGATACGGCGAACGCGGGGTCCGGGGAGAGCGGATACGGCGAACGCGAGTCCGGTGAGAGCGGATGTAGTGAACGTGGGGTCCGGGGAGAGCGGATGTAGTGAATGGCGGGGTCCGGGGAGAGCGGATGTAGTGAATGGCGGGGTCCGGGGAGAGCGGATGTAGTGAATGCGGGGTCCGGGTAGAGCGGATACAGTGAATGCGGGGTCCGGCGGGAGCGGATACAGTGAATGCGGGGTTCGGGGAGAGCGGATACAGTGAATGCGGGGTCCGGGGAGAGCGGATACGGCGAACCAGGGTCCGGGGAGAGCGGATATGGTGAGAGCGGATGTAGTGAACGCGGGGTCCGGGGAGGGAGAGGGGATGTAGTGAATGCGGGGTCCGGGGAGAGGGGATGTAGTGAATGCAGGGTCCGGGGAGGGCGGATATAGTGAATGCGGGGTCCGGGGGGAGCGGATACATGAATGCGGGGTCCGGGGAGAGCGGATACATGAATGCGGGGTCCGGGGAGAGGGAATATAGTGAATGCGGGGTCCGGGGAGAGCGGATATAGTGAATGCGGGGTCCGGGGGGAGCGGATACATGAATGCGGGGTCCGGGGAGAGCGGATACAGTGAATGCGGGGTCCGGGGAGAGGGAATATAGTGAATGCGGGGTCCGGGGAGAGCGGATATAGTGAATGCGGGGTCCGGGGGAAGCGGATACAGTGAATGCGGGGTCCGGGGAGAGCGGATACAGTGAATGCGGGGTCCAGGGTTTAGGAACACTTTCAGTTGTTTTTTTCTCATTCCATAGAGATCTTTAGAAGGTATCAGAATAAACCTTGCAGCTCCCATATTTTATATTGTACATATAATTTGAGGATGTGTAGTTGTTCAGACTTCTCCCTCTCACGGTCGCTGAGCTCCTCCCGTATGTGACTAATATAAGACGTGGCCCGCGTGTTTATCGCAGAACTGCCGAGACATCCGGCTCATCTCTCACGCTGGGATGTGTGATGACACCTCTTCTTTATATAGAGGTATGAAGAGCTGGCGTGTGGGGAGACGGGACAGAAAGTGCGTGGAGTCAGCATGGGAGGGATAGGTGTCATCACGTCGGCACAATCCCCCCTGTATGGTGATCGGTGTTTCACATGGGAGGATAGGTGTCATCACATCGACATATTCGCCTCTGTACTATGCTGGAGATTGGTGTCACCAAGGTGGAGTCATTGTGTATGATGGAAGAATAGGAGTCGTGGTGTAGCTGTGACCCCCTGTACTATGCTGAGGGGAATTGGTGTCACCGTGTCATCATTTCCATATAATGGAACTCGCTCTGTGCTTGGTATATGACATGGAAGAATAGGTGTCACCCATAATCTCCCCCGAACTCTGCTCAGCATCTGCTGTGGGAGAATAGGCCTTACCGTGTCATCGTGTTGGTGTAAATGTTACAAACAACATAATAAAAACATTTACATATATACAGAAAAATAAAATATATTTATAAACTCAGCCCAAGGTTGTGAGGAAGAGGCCCTTGTCCTCATCAACATGAGAACTATGTACCCCATACTCATTCACACGGGGGGGAGGGGGCCGGGATTTGGTGGCCCCCTTGTTAAAGGGGGCTTCCAGATTCTGATACTCCTCTTTCCCCTGCCTGCAGACCCCCACAACCACTGCCCAGGGATGTGGAAAAGAGGCCCTTGTCCTCATCAACATGAGGACAAGGTGATTGGGTGGGGGTCTCCCCCTTCCCCAAAAGCACACCCCACCATGTTGAGGGCATGTGGGCTGGTATGGTTTAGGAGGGGGTGGGGGGTACTCACTTGTTTTTTCCTGGCCTGCTGGGTGGCATGCTGAGATATGGGGCTGGTATAGATTGGAGGGCCCTCACACTGTTTTTTTTTTTACTGCTGGTATTTCTTTTTGTTTACATTCTGCTGTCAGTGGGGATCGTGGTTGTTAAGGATGCTGTGGCTGGCCGCTCCTTAACAACCATGATATTTACTGGTTGCTAAGGAAGCCGGTGGCTGCCCGCTAATTAACAACAAGCTATTTACTGGTTGTTAAGGATGCCGGCGGGTGCCAGCTCCATAACGACCAGTGCTAACCGTATATATTCCTTGAATAACGCGCAGCTAGACCACGACTTTTTCAACAAATGCAGTTTTTTAATTTCTGTAGCTTAGTGATTGGACGTCACAGTCAGCTTACGCAGTATGTTCTGTGTGTTTTACTACTGCGGTAAATACTGCAGGATTGTCAGTGAACTGACATTCTGAATATCACATAAGATAGCTGGAAAAAAATGTGTCACGTGATCCAGTTATCTCATGCGATATTCTTTAGTGGAATAAAAGTAAAGCGAGCGCTCAAAAATCAGCTGCTGGAACACTCCAAGGAATCACTGGACCTCATAACAAGAGTAGTATATATATATATATAGTGCAGCGCTGCAGTGTCACAGGGCTCCTCATTGGCTGCTGTCATCTTCAGCTTCTGGGTCCTGATCTTTGGCCATTTTCATTGGCCTGGCCGAAATTACGCCACGTGCAGGAGTTCATTGCTGACGGCATTCCCGAAAATCGTACATTGGGCTGCGTGTGCACAGCTCAGTATTCAGGGCGTACAGGCAGGAGGGTTCCAGATTTGCATCAGCCAATTCCTGGGGTACCTGGAACCAGGAGAGGGATCTCTATCTACCTATCACTTTGGGCAAGAGGGCTCTCTGGACCTGGAGGTATATCACTGCACCCAAGGCTGATGTCATTATTTGAGAGGGATGACCTATGTGCTTTACGGATCTGCATGCCTGACTGGTTATCTGGATAGAATTGCATACATGCGCATTTAAAATGTGCGATATTCTTTAGTGAATTGAGACCTGGATTTTCGGCAGATCAGCCCGTATTTGTTTATGCTTTTCACTTTTTTAATGAGAGAACGTACGGATAGATGTGTCCATGGGCTGAATGGGTTTTTATGCCCCAGGCAACATATGCAGCATCTTGAAAGTACCTTAAAAGGCCAAATCCTCCGATTCTAAAACACAGTTACTGCTAACATGCCATAAATTGCCACAGCCGGCGGTTTCCGGCACAACAAGCTGACCTTGGTTTGTGTGTTGCTGTTCAAAGCTGAGAAGCGGTGACATTGTGTCCTTGTGTGATCACTACAAAGAGTCTTCGTCTGAGCGCTTTGTGTCCTCGGAGCGCCGTTCACGGTTTATGGGAGTAAACGTTTCAAACAATTCATAGAAGAGTAAAAACATAGTTTGTTCTGAGGAACGGGGTGTACACTTGTACATTCTGCTCTAATTTCTGAGAATGTTCACCGAAAATACCTTCTCGTCTCATTGTGAGAAGACATAGAAAAGAGACGAGTCGGAGTCGCCTGTATTGTCCTTGCTTTGTCATCAGACTCGGCATTGTGTGGCCCCCTCCACCCCCGGGTACAGGGGGAGCTCCCCTCCTATATGGAGGTATTTTAAGACGTTGTCTGGAAAGAACAGACATGACAAGCAGGACATAGATCCTCCCTGGTATGAAGGAAGATGAGGGTGATGTGTGCGCTCAAAGATCAGCACAAGATACAAAACATTCTCTGTATTGTCTGAGAATCTTCCCCAGTCTGTGGTCAACCAACGTTTGTTATAGCGCATGGTCCTTGGCCTTGCCCCCTACATCCGACTGTATATTAACCGCTTCCCGTCCAACATATGTACAGTATATAAATGTCCTGATGGCACGTGGTTGGTACCAGAATCATCATATGTGGGTAGTCTGAAATGTTCACGGCCCAACATGGAAGGAGTGACCACAAAGACATGAAACTCTTATCACCAAGCCACTCTTCCAGATGGAAATGGAGCATGCACGCTAAGCAGGTTTCATGCGCTCTTTGCGCCGCCTTCTTCCACTTTCTGCATTTGACTACAGGGGAGTGCCAACTGTTTGCAAAGTGATGGCAACAACAGCCTACTGGGATTCCAAGGGTTTGCAGAAGACTTTGCCATTACTTTGCCCCAGTGGTGTATTTAGGTTTCGTGCTGCCCTAGGCAACATAAAAATCAGCCCCCAATGGAGAGATACTGACCAACACCTCCCCCCCTCACGAAGAGAGCCTGACATTGACCAACACCCCAGACCCACCCCCACCCGAGAGAGCCTTCCACTACCACCGCCCCCCCATACACTGGCCAACCCCCCACCCCGGCAAGAGAGAGAAGACACTCACCTTCACAGCTCAGGACATCCCCGGGAATGAGAATCGGGCTCTGCATACACCATTAAGCAGCCCACATCCTCTTTCGGATCCCACCTGGTCCCCATGCTGCGTGTGCCCCTTCTTCCATCCCTTCTTCTGGGGTGCAGTGCTGCCCCCCTTAAAAATGCCACCCTAGGCAAAAGCCTTGTGGTAAATACGCCCCTGCTTTGCCCGCTGATGGAACACTTCAAGCTTCCTTCTCTGTGGGAATTAATACAGGCTGCTTGCCACAGTCCTGGATTCTTGAGAGGAACAGAAGAGCTTGGGGGTCACCATAGGTGGCGGTCATTTTCACAGTCAAGCAGATCAGTTATAACTGACAGCCAATCTCAGAATCCCAGAAGACTGTTGCCATCACTTTGCCCGCTGACGGAACACAGCCGCCTTCTTCCACTTTCTCCATTTTAAACATGACCGTGAGGGGTGCCCCCTGCCAGTTTCCTTTGCCAGTACGGGCAGGAAAGAATGTAATGCAGTGCGATCTGCACTGCATTAGGTTCAGTGGAGCACAGGGGAGACATGCAGGGTCTTTTAGATCCCGGGTCTCATTAAAGAGAACCTGCCACCAAAAAAAATCATCACCTAGGGGACTTTGTGTCCCTTTGTGATTAAAAAAAATCTGTTAAGTGAAAAAATAATATCCCCCCTCTCCCAAAATTTTTTAGGCCACATATATGTAAGAACAAATGTAAATGCATGCGTCGCGGTCATCTACACATGAAATCATAAATACACGGTATACATCACCACACTGCAGTGAAAGCAATATTTCTCCCACCAGACCTCCTCTGTAACACTAAACAGATGACCTAGAAGGGGCTTTTAAAGCGTCGCCAATAGAAAATACAGGCTAATGAAGCTTGGTGCCATATTACAGGCACGTGCAAATTTAAGGTTTGACATGTTGGGTATCTGTTTACTCGTGCAACCTCAAGTTTTATATTTTACAAAAAAAAAAAAACAACATTGGGTAATTTATTGCATTTTCTGTGCCCTAAAATTAACTTTAGTGTATTTTTTCCTGAAATTTTGTGTTTCCTAGAGCTATGCGGTTAAATCATGTGACATAAAATTGAAGCTGCCACTATTTTATTCTCTAGGGTGTCTTTCAGAAAATGAATGTTTTGGAGTTTTATGCAACCTTCAGGCCTAAAATTATTTTTTTAAATGTATTTAAAAAAAAAAAAAGGGAAGGGTTAAACCTGCAACCTGCCTCCTGTTGAACCTGACTTGTAGGAGACATTGCTGCATTTCTAACTTATTTTTTTTTCTCTCATGCAGTGTGGCAAAGGAGCCGAAAACTTTGACAAATTCTTCACAAGGGGACAACCCATGCTGACACCCCCTGACCAGCTGGTCATCGCCAACATCGATCAAGCCGACTTTGAAGGCTTCTCCTACATCAATCCACAGTTTGTACATCCCAGCCTGCAGAGTGTAGCTTGATCACACAGACTCTGATTAGGACCTTCCGGGGGACATGAAGTCTTAACCCTACAATTTTTCAGGTCACAGCTTTTACTATGACACAAAAATAGGCACCTGTAAATTCTAGGGTTAATATGGTTTCTTGAAGGGTTAAACAAAAATCTTGTTCTCTTATTCAATGGTGGAGGCTGCTCAGTGAGAAACGCTGGACCATGCCTCTTCATGCGCTAAAACTCAATGAGCACAGTCCTCGCGGCTCCGTAACTAGCGGACATAACACTATATTAAGAATATCACGTTCGGCTAGAAGAAGGAAAGAAATGTTGAATAAGACCAAAAAAAAACAAAACGAAAAAAAAATGGTCATGGTCTTCCTACTTTACGGGTCAGTAGGTTGTTTCCCCGAGGACACCAGTCCTATCTTACATCTATATTGCCATATGAGATCCAGAGTTAACGGTACGTAGTAACGCTCTGAACTCAGTCTGGAACCCATCAAAGGTTCCTAGACAGGCCAAACTGCTTGTTGCCATGTAGAACACACATTTTCGATACAAAGCCAACAGTAAGTACAGCAGCAGTTGTAGATTCTAGAAGTTGCCTCTAGAATCCGCAACACATCGACGACGTTTTTTTTTTTTTCAATGACGTGTGATGGCAGTAGTTTGGCATATGTTATATGAAGGTACTCCATAGAGCGTTCTTGACTCAGAATGCCATAACATGCCTTTCTAGCAATGGGCAAGGGCTCTCCAGGAAAGTCTTATTAATCAAACCTTAATAAATAATCACCTTACAGAACAATGGAATCCAAACGGATTTAAGAGATGGGTTCTGCTTGACGGTCATTTTGTTTTTGTTTTTTTTTTTTTTGTTTTTTTGGGCATATGCGTCATGCAATGATTTTTTTGCATGTTTATATAATGTATTCTTAATTGATTCTGTGATAAATTTAGCTGAATCTCCATTAAGAGTATTAATGAGAAATTTTTATAAAAAAAAAAAAAAAAAAAAAAAAGAATCATGCTATATTTGTGAAGGTTTTCTTTTTTTTTTTTCTTTTTGCTCATTTTTGGGCGTTTAACTTTGTTAGTTTTTAGGCTAATGCTCATTGCATTTTTATTTTTCATATCGTCTGTGGAATAGGGTCTATGTATTTTCTATACTTACTCTAAACGCGCCAACCCCCCCCTCCCCCCCACTCTCAATCATGATGCAGGAGTCTCCATTATAACCATTTTCTTTGTCCTCACTTGAAAAACAACCCCCCCCCCCATCCTGTTTTCAGAATGTACTATGAAATCTATTATATTTGTAAAAAGGTATTCCTCACCTCAAAACGTTGGCACCCGTTGACAGCTTTTTTTCCCCCCATTTTCGCCTTGTTCCATGTCTGTAAAATTCCGATGTTTGTTTTCTTCCGGTTGCATGTCGTCGGCGAGTGCATGCGATGAACTGGTGCATGCTGAAAGGTCTGCGGTTTGGCTTTTTGCATGTTGATTTTCATGGGAACTCCGCCTGTATTCCATAGGAGAAAAAAAAAGTTGAGATATAGTTTTTGTTTTTTTGATTTTCAATCTTTTTGATTTTCAATCTTTTTGCAGTAAAAACTGAAAGTTGTGTTGAGATTTGTGCCAAAAATTAAATTTCTTAGCAAGCATTGCTTGGAGATGCAGTTCTAACCCATCGCGCCATATGGTGGACTTCACACCTAGTTTTTCTCCTTCCCTTTAATTAAATCATTATTCGTAGTCCCTCGAGAGTTTTGTTTTATTAGAAACCTTTTTCAGTTTCTACCAGTCGGCCAACCTAAACAAATATTGAAGTGTTTGTGCCACATTTGATGTATCTGCTCCATGCAGGTCATCTGGACACTGCCAGCTCTTGAGGAACCAATGGGCATCCTCTGCCAGACGTCCTGCCAATAGGACCTTTATAGCAGGCAGTAAGCTGATATGGATGAGCAATGGCAGTTTTGTTGTGTCCAGTTCTGCCAACTGACATCTTTTTTTATTTTTTTTTCCAAAACTCATGAAGCTCAAACACGATATAAAGACTCAGAAAAGTATATTTATATATAGGAAAAATAATATATAGTAATAAAGAAAAATCAAACTGTTTTTCAAGGACGCCTTTTGCAAATGTGTGAAACCTCTGCAGTGTTTTGCAATTCTGAATATTCAGTATGTATGAGTCCGTCTCATCATGAGCCGAGACTCTTCCACAAAGTTGTATAGAAACCCACAGCCATTTTCTTCACAGTAAACTGGTTACTGAGGAACTGAACTAGGGCAGGGGTCTCCAAACTACGGCCCAGGGGCCGCTTCCAGCCCACAGCTACGGACAGTGGCATATTGTTCATGTGCAAAGGTTAGGCATCAGAGTGATTGTAAAGTCTAAACATGTCATACTTACCTGTTCTGTGTAATGGATTTGCACAGAGGAGCCCCGGTCCACCTCTTTTGAGGTCCCCCACCTCCTCTTTTTCATGTGCCTCCATAGCAAGCCGCTTGCACGTGTATGTATCTATGGAGCCTTGCTGCTCTGCCCTGCCTCCTGTCCTTCTTTACACCATTTGATTGACAGCTGCAGGAGCCAATGGCTACTCCTCTTTTGTGAGTCCATGTGAGAAGAGAAAGAAGGGGGAGAGAGGACTGCAGCTGGACACAGCGCTGGATCCCTGACAGGCTCAGGTAAGTTTGGGGGAGGGAAATAGTGGCGGTTTTTACCTTAAAGCAGAGAATGCATTAAAGTGGTTGTGAACCTCGGATATGAAATATGAACAAAGCACATCCCTCTATAGTGTGTACTTGTCTCAGTCCAGAAGAATAAGTGTCATTTCAGTCTGCTGCCTCCTTCTTCTGCTGTCATTGCGAATCACCTCTGACAATTTTTCCTGGCACCAAAAGATAAAAGGTGACAGGAGAGGGACCTTCACCAGGCTGACAACCTCACCTCTGTCTCTGTTCCTGTGAGCTATTTGGAGGTTTGGGGGGGGTCCCTTTCCTCCAATCAGCTCTCAGAGCTCTCCTCACTGAGCTCTACAGAGTGTGACTTCAGCTCTCTGCCCTCTTTTTTTCCTTGCAGCTCAGACAAGCTTTGTACATTCAGCACTTTGAACAGATGAAGAGAATACCGCAGATATACAGGTACAACTTGTGTCGGAGGATTTGTTTCATCTCTGCATGTCACCTGAGGCTGGTCACTTCACTGGAGATATGGAAGGGTTTACAACCACTTTAAGGTCAGCAGAGGCTGCCTATGGTCTCCGCTTCAATCCCCCCCCCCCCCATCATGTAACAGGGATCTCTAATTGGGACTCTGATGAGGACAAGGATGTAGAGGGGGACTCTGATCTTAATGGGGATGCTGAAGGGGACCCTGATGAGGACACTGATGTAAGGGGGACTCTGATGTTAATGGGGATGTTGAAGGAGACCCTGATGAGGACACTGATGTAAGGGGGTTGCTGAAGGAGACCCTGATGAGGACACTGATGTAAGGGGGACTCTGATGTTAATGGGGATGCTGAAGGGGACCCTGATGAGGACACTGATGTAAGGGGGATGCTGAAGGAGACCCTGATGAGGACACTGATGTAAGGGGGACTCTGATGTTAATGGGGATGCTGAAGGGGACTCTGATGAGGGCACTGACGTAAGGGGGACTCTGATAGGCACCCTGATGTAAGGGGGACTTTGATGTTAATGGGGATGCTGAAGGGGACTCTGATGAGGGCACTGACGTAAGGGGGACTCTGATAGGCACCCTGATATAAGGGAGGATGCTCATGTAGACTGAAGAGGATGTTTTTTTGGTCCATGAGTTTTTGTACAGAAAAGTTTGGAGACCCCTGATCTAGGGATAATATATTCGACATTCATTAAAAGTATTTGTCCAAATGTTGTGAACTCTCCAGAATTCTATCGATGCCACAATTCCAGCCATGGTATTAGCCATAACTCAAGTATTCGCTCTTGGAATTTCAGCAACCTATTGGTAAACTATGGCGCTTAGATCTCCTTCCCGGGTCGTCTACGTTGTGGACGTTCGGTTGAAGATCATTTGGGATCCACTTGACATATATCCATAATAAAATGTACAGGCTGCCGTATACAGTGATCCGAGGTACAATGTACAGCTAGTAGGATTATCAATGTATTGGACTAGGTTACCATTTATCGCGGCCAGAGCTGTTGATTATTAACCTTTTGTAATGCATGTTGGGCCTTCATAATCCGTCCGGCGCTACAATCGTGAGAATCCACTAATACAAGTTATGAACCAAACTAGTTTTACTGCATTAAGCGAATAAAAGCAAACTACAGCGACGTATGGTATACTCTGTGTGTTATCACTGTATGGACAGAACCGTCTGCGGGGAGTTTATAGCGATTTCTGTTCTCTCTTTGTATCCTGTTGATTTATGATGGTACTATGCATACAGCGACTGTTCGGAGGGGCTGGTCTGGAGCACCAAATAACAACCTGTTCTGCATCTGTTGTTTTGGGTGTTTAAATGAAAGCAAAGGAGAAGTTTGTTCTGTTAGCGTAGTAACTTTTTTCTTATTTTATTTGACTGTGAAAAAAAAGAGCAGAGTGCAAAATATTGTTTTTGTTTTCTTCCCATTGCTCTTCACCCCCAAAGCTGTGTACTGTTATATGGGACGCGGGATATGGTGTCACTGTGGGAGGCTAAACATAAAGAATGTCGTCAATATACCTCACCTTTCCATTTCATAGTGGAAATCCCATGGATTAGCTATTATTAAAAAAAATATTGCTGTACAAATTTTCCATCATTTGCACAGAAGTCACAGACAATACTCGCGATGTTTGTGATACGCATGAAATGTCCATTTCTGATCCAGTGAAGGGAACATTTCCTAATATTAGCTCGCAAGTAGAATTTTACCATAAACCTAACTAGGCTTAAAAAATTCTCCTTCCCGTTTCCTAACACCCATGCTGACTAGCCTGTATAAGAAGGAGGTATATACCTACCTATTTTCTGGCCGCTCCGATACAGTCACATTTTCTGGCTCGCCTGTGTCAGCCACTGGTGGCTGTAGGGGAGAGGGGAGGAGTGTTGACAATGGATGGGCCATTGAAGCCTATGTCAGATGACACAGCTTCAGGCTTCACCAGCCATTGAGTGCTCTCTCCTCTCCCCTGCAGTTGGCTGATACAAAGGATCATGTGATTAGAGGGGGCTGAGAACAGGTAAGTATATACTTCTTTTTTTACCTGGGTCGTTCACCATAGGTGTTAGGAAGGGGGGTGGGGGGTTCATTTTAAAGGCTAGTTAGATTTAGGCTTGAATTCTAAATTAAGAACATTTGACCAGAAGAGGGAATAAGACGAGGGAGACCTGTGCTCTGTGTACAAAGTGTATGGAGAGTCCAGAGCTTGTCACTGCAGACAATAATGAAATCCACCATAGAAGACAGTCAACTCGAATACAGCACGGATACAATGGTGCAGAGAGTGATCTGATATACCAAATGGATACAATGTTGCAGAGTGATCTGATATACAGAACGGATACAATGTTGCAGAGTGATCTGATATACAGAACGGATACAATGTAGCAGAGAGTGATCTGATATACAGAATGGATACAATGTTGCAGAGAGTGATTTCTGTTGTTTGATATGTTTACCAGTTTGAAACCTTTACCAATGAGCAATAGATCACCTAATGTAAGAAGAGAGTTCCATCTTTGCAACATTGTATCCCTTCTGTATATCAGATCACTCTCTGCAACATCCATTCTGTATATCAGTTCAATCTCTGCAACATTGTATCCATTCTGTATATCAGTTCATTCTCTACAACATTGTATCCATTCTGTATATCAGTTCATTCTCTACAACATTGTATCCATTCTGTGTATCCGTTCGCTCTCTACAACATTGTATCCATTCTGTATATCAGTTCATTCTCTACAACATTGTATCCATTCTGTATATCCGTTCGCTCTCTACAACATTGTATCCATTCTGTGTATCCGTTCGCTCTCTACAACATTGTATCCATTCTGTGTATCCGTTCGCTCTCTACAACATTGTATCCATTCTGTATATCCGTTCATTCTCTACAACATTGTATCCATTCTGTGTATCAGTTCAGTCTCTGCAGTAGCTGATTCATCACATTGTCTTTGGTGAGCTCAGGAATCTCCATACACTTAGTACACAGAGCAGAGATCTCCCTCCTATTATTTCCTCTTCTGGTCGAATGTTCTAGGCTGCTTTCTCTATTGATATTTTCTGAATTGAATGTTAGGGAATGTTACATTCACTCTGTGAAAAGCAACAAACAGAAGCCGATTTGTAGAAACACTGTGGGTCTTATCTGTGACTTTTGCATGAATGGTATTATTAGGGTAATGGTATTATTTATCATTTGAATCCAGTAACATTGCTAGAGATGAGAAAATGGATCTGTGAATGTGTGGATCAGTTGGACATTTTCTGAAGAATTGCGGTTATTTTGCAAAAGTGCATGCAAGTACCCCGATGAGCTGAGAAATGGAAGATTCATTAATCATAGCAGCTGGAAGTCATGACGTGTGATATTTCCAGCCTTTGGTGCTCCCACAATGAAGATTTTGTGATTCTTTTTAAAGTTGTGGATCCATTTTGCTCATTTCCTTATATAGTCCAGGGGTTGGCTGCCTGGGCCCTCCAGCTGTGGTGAAACTACAATTCCCATCATGCCTCTACCTCTGGGAGCCATGTCTGTGGTGGTCAGAGTCTTGCAGTTCTTCATGGGACATGTAGTTCCACATCAGTTGGAGTGCTAAAATTTGTCCTACTCCTGAACTTGTCCCTAGAACTGGCTCAGCCATATTATTCTCCTTGAAGGGTCTGGCTGTCCACAACTGCTATCACAGTTCAGTAATGGCCGCGTTGGGTGGAGTTCAGGAACTGAGTCCCCCATGGGAAGGTTTCCGCACGGTGAACCTGCGCCCAGCGTCCATTCCAGTACACGGCGTAATCCGTTTACATTGTTTTGTTAAGACCAGCTCTGCAGATGGAGCTTCGGGATGGGACATGTCATGGTTTACGGTGAGGAATGTTGTAACTGATTTACCACAATGTTGAATGCACTCACCAGAACATTCGCTTCCAATACATCCATGTAACCCAAGCTATGTCTTTTCAATAAATTCTTTTGTTGGTATCTGTGTGTTCGATTTCTCTTTTTATCCACCTGTTGGGATGGACAAAGGTTGGGTCAGTGGATTGTAAAACTTGGTGTGTTGTTAATATAAAAAAAAAAAGAAAGGAAAATGACAGCGGTATAAACGTGTCTCCTCCCCCGCATTTGCATACAAAGTCATGGCTCCATACACGGTGTGTTTTAATATATAGGATCGAGCACCTTCATGATTTATTTATGCCCTTTCCATTGGGCCCAGTAGGAAATAAGGATCTGATCTGTTTTTTTGGCTGGGCACAGTGGATACCTCAGGAGCCTGTTCATACAGATCTGATCATGTCACCATCTGTCATAGGAAAAAAAATGGAGGCTGCCATTGCAAAACCAAAATTTTTCAGGATGACCGATTTCTGCTTGTCATACTGATTCTGTGGCTGTAATGCTTTCGAACTTGCTGACCTGGACATAGTATTCCAGCTCTGTGCCGAGAGTAATACAAAGGTGGGCAAACTTTTTTCTATTAACTTACAGAGGTCGTACAAATTTCACATCAGTACATTAATCCTTCCTCTACAGTAACTTATTTTTCATTGCAGGTAAATAATGGATTCCAAGCAGCAGCAATGTGCGGTCATTGAATTCTTGATGAAGGAGGGGGTGCAGGCAGTCCGACATCCACAGAAAGCTACAGAATGTTTATAGAGATGGCACCATTTAAACTTCTGCATCCATCTGAGCACATTGTTCTGATCAATGGAGCGGTCTCTGTAAACATTCCGTAGCTTTCTGTGGATGTCAGACAGCCTGCACCCCCTCCTTCATCAAGAACTCAATGACCGCACATTGCTGCTGCTTGGAATCTATTGTTTACCTGCAATGAAAAAAGAAGAGTTACTGCAGAGGAAGAATTACTCTACCAACATGTGAAACAACCACTTTCAGTACATTGAATATATAGATAGAGAGAGAGAGAGAGAGAGAGAGAAAGAGGGAAGAGAGAGAGAAATAGGGAGGAAGAGAGAAAGAGGGAAGAGAGAGGCAGAAAGAGGGAAGAGAGAGGCAGAAAGAGGGAAGAGAGAGGCAGAAAGAGGGAAGAGAGAGGCAGAAAGAGGGAAGAGAGAGGCAGAAAGAGGGAGGAAGAGAGAAAGAGGGAAGAGATATAGTGAATATGGGGTCTGGGGAGAGCGGATGTGGCGAACGCAGGGGCTGGGGTTTACACACACTTTACGTAAAGGGCTCCTGTCCTGTTTTTCCTGAGTCTCTCCCAACACATATTTCCTTCTGATCCTGCCAGAAGTTACGTTTTGTTTGCACTTCCTATAACAGGCCAAGCTGTCCAGCAATTTAGACAATTACAGTGGTTGGGACAAGCCATAAAATGCTGCCAGGGGGCCTTACAGCGGTGAGATCAATCGGTATTAAAAATGGATCTACTAGCAGGATCAAAGCGTAATAAAAATGGATCTACTGGCGGGATCAATGGGTAATAAAAATGGATCTACTGGCGGGATCAATGAGTAATAAAAATGGATCTACTGGTGGGATCAATGGGTAATAAAAATGGATCTACTGGTGGGATCAATGAGTAATAAAAATGGATCTAATGGTGGGATCAATGGGTAATAAAAATGGATCTAATGGTGGGATCAATGGGTAATAAAAATGGATCCACTGGTGGGATCAATGGGTAATAAGTCTATATGAGGGGGACTGAGAAAAACACAAACTGCTGTGTTAATGATGCTACTGCCAGACTAAGCATTATATGTCACGTCTGATATTGCCCAGAGTTCTACTTTAGGTCACACACAGCCAGGTAACTCTCATTTTCAGGAGGCAGCCAGCTATGGCAGCCCTCATACGTGCCACTCTTCGGCTTGTTGCTGCGCTCCCAGTGAGCGTGGATCCATTCAGAGGAAGCGGCTCGGGGGATGCTCATTACTAAGAAACGAGTTTGTCACATATGATTTAAGTAAATTCCCACAAATACATTATTTCCATTTTATCATCCTTCATGAATGAACGCTCCGCTGCTCCCAGATCTCTGAATTATCAGCAGAGAGGACACACTGAGCGCCCGGCATCCAGCCTTCTGCACACAGCTACCAGGCTGCAGCTTGGAGGGCTCTGGTTCGGGGTGCAGGGGGCTCGCAGTTTCAGGAAGAACTTTTATTGGACAAATTATTAAAGGCGCAAGCTTCCTTTATTGTATATTGCTGGAGGAAGGAACTTAAGGAAGGTCCTGGAAGCTTGCACTTTAATGAGATTAAATTTGTCAATAAGGAGAATCACTTAAACTCCAAACTTTCTTCCTTCATGCGGTACAATACTCTACTTGCTGGTTCAGGGTGGAAAGGAAGAGCCCCGGGCAAAACTATCCCCTTTTCTGAACAAAAATCACATAGAAGCTATAACAACAGATGTACATTTTAAAAACTATTTGCAATAAATTTAAATACAGCGAAGAAGGACCTTCTCAGGCACTTCCTGTTGTTGGTGACAACTCTCTGTCTACCAGTTGTACTCTTGCGTTCCCACCCTGTCACAGGGGTTTCCAATGGAGTCTACACCCATTACACAGACACGGTCTACTGTTGTCACCCGCCCTAAGAAAGGCCATGGGGCCATCACTGGAGTGCATGTAGAAGGGATGTACAAATGGGTGGGAATATAAGCATGGATACGGTCCCCTCCAAAGCCATTTCAGGATTCAGAGACTGAATGATTGTATGAATGGGGATGGTGAGATAAGATGGCCAGGTGTAGACCCGCTAATGAGAAATAGTAAAAGATAGTGATACCAACTAATATATCTGTTATGGAATGAGAGTTGGAAATAACAGGGAGGGTTTTCTTTTTCCAGGACAGGTTCTCCATAGATTTTACATATCAAACCTGACCCCCGACATAGATAGGTATAAAGTCTAAGTGTTGGCTCAAGTGCTGACTGCTCTTCAACTCACATTGGAAACTTGGAATCAAATTGTCAAAGTATTTGATATCAAATGGCTTGACTGATGTCAACACTCAACCAATGGGATTTTTCCTGGGGGAATTCAGTGATCCTCTCATAGTAGCTGATTTATAGAATCCTGTTTGAAGGAAATGAGGTTACAACCAGAAACTCCACCACAACGCCTACAACTCATCCTTTGTTAGGAACCACCTGAACCAGATCTCACACTGATTAGGTGTTAATGTCATCATCAAGGCTTCCCGTCGTCATCTAAAATTGGAGCTTTGCAGACCGTCTACTACCATCGCCCAATAGGAGAAGCAAGACCGCGGCATTGAAAGTCTTCATACAATCTACTGAGCATACGAGTAATCAATTATTTCCGGCATCAGGGATTCGAACCTGGATTTCCAAAGCCCTAGCAAGGCGCTGCCCCGACATATAAATTTAATGAGTCTGAGAACGATGAGTCTCATTCCACTCCCCTGAGTCCTGGTATCCACTATGATGGCTTACCATGGATCCAAGGCCGCTACTCAAGGCCAATCAGTGAGTTAGCCCACCATGGGACACCGTTAACATTTCTGATTAGGAATCCATCATCAATTGAGTCTGAGAACGATGAGTCTCATCCATTCCTGGTATCCACTAAGGCCTCGCCCTGAGTCAGCACAGCATCCCACTTTTCATTCACCCGGGTTCAACAGCTTGTAAAATTTGTAGTAAACTGCAGATCACTGTAATTTGTAGAAGTCAGGGATCACAATTTTTTTACTAAGTCTTTTTGCAGCCTTGATGTTAAGGGGCTGGCTGCTAAACCCCTAGACCACAGCTTAGCTCTGGCCTGGGGGTTTAGCAGCCAGCTGGCAGCCCAGCCATGACCTTGGAGTTGCCGGTTCGAATCTCTCTTTCCCCTTTTGGAATTTTTTTTTCATTCATGAGTTTTTTTGCTCCTGAAATAGCAGAACAAACACCTAAGTGATTGAGCAGAGGCAAGTAGCTCAGTGGATAAGAGCAGTAACCAAGGGCGCCATTGACTCAAGTTCAAATCCCGTAGTCCCCAGGTCAAGTCTGTGAGTGAGATGGGCGGAATAAATCACTCGCTGACAGAGGCAGCATTGACTTGAGTACAAATCTGAGTGAATTGGGTGGCTATGAATCACTCAGTGATGGAAGGACCGTAGACCCGAGTGCAAATCCTGCAGACCCCATGCTCAAATCACTGTGTGAAAGCTTGGAGGCCATGGACAACCCACCAGTCTGCTCCAGTCCCAGGTCCCCACAGGCCTGTAACATGTGTGGGCATCACATTAGGTTGTGGACACCCCCCTCTTCGGTCCACGGTCTGTGACATCACTGCAACATATATAAATACAATGGGCTGTCTTACCGGGGCAGCCCTTTCCAAAAGCAGGGACTTAGCCTCACCCCAGGCACTGCACAGTACCTGAACCCCCTAGAGGTGGGACAGGGTAGTGAGTCAGAAACATTTCACACCACCTTGTTCCACCCTCAAGGGGTTCAGGAACCACACAGGACCCGGGATCACACATGAGGCTTACTCAGGGATTCGAACTCAGGTCTCCAGCAGACTAGCCACAGTTCTTGCCCACCAAGCCATCTCCGCTTCACACCAACCTAGGTACTGAATGTCATACTTCAGGACTGTGCAGATGATGAAGCATTAAAAAAAAGGAAAAAGATTTCTAGAAACTCATCTTCCTACTTCAGGACTCAATACCTCTGAAATCCACCACATAAAGTAGAAAACAAAAATCCAAAACTAGACAAACAATCCTCCATACTAAGTCCCACCACAAGAAATAGATAAAAAAGTATTCTAAGTCCCTGTTTGGGTTGGAGCCGCCTCCAGCAGAACGGGACTGTTCAGTCATGTTGTAACATTGATATCACATGGGATGTAATGAAAGTCTTACTAGACATCTCCTCTGATGAGCTTTCCAGCCTCCCCTTCCTTCCTCTTGTAGACGACACAGAAGAAAAAGAAAAATAAGATGAAGCATGAAAACAAAAACTGAATACCACTTCTGTCTTCTCTGGTGAGCCTCATGCTGGCTGCTAACACCCCAAATCCAGAGGAGAGCCGGGACACCAGGAGCCACGTTTCTCTATCTCATCACTAACTCTACACAGTCATCTTTGGGTCCACTCCAATATTATCAGAAAATGTATTTTACGCATGCCAACATGGCAGCATGCACGTGGTCCACTTACTACACATATGCTGCCATGGATTGCTACCAGGAAAAGAAAATCACGGGACCATTTTTCAGGCACCAACATGGCAGCATGCATGTAGTAGATGGGGATGCTACCACATGTATGATGCCATGGATTGCTGCCAAGAAAGGAAGATTATGGCATCTCATACAATTTTCCATGTTCCTGGGGCCAACATGGCAATATACTGGAGTAGGCGGGGATACTACCATATGTGTGCCGCTATGGACTGGCGCCAGGAAAACGAAAAATTACAGTAAGTAGCACTTTCTCTTTTTTCTACAATATCAATCCCTGCCCTGTTACATGGTGATATGGAAACTACAAATTACAGATTTCCTGATTAATGTTGGCCTCACCAATGTTTAAGAAAGCCTCCAAGCTTTGGTCAAAGGGCAGAGTCTGAGTACCTTAACCCCTTCAATACCGGCCACTTTTACCCCCTTCCTGCCCAGGCACATTTTCTGCTTTCAGTGTTGTCGCAGTTTGAATGACAATTGTGCGGTCATGCAGCACTGTACCCATAACAAAATGTTATAATTTTTTTCACACAAATAGAGCTTTCTTTTGGTGGTATTTAATCACCAATGAGTTTTTAATTTTTTGCTAAATAAACAAAAAAAATAAACCCCAAAAAAAACTTTTGAAAAAAAAAAAAGCCTTTTTCTTCATCTCTGTTGTAAAATTTGCAAATAAAGAACCTTTCTTCATAAATTTAGGTAAAAATATATTCTGCTACATCTCTTTGGTGAAAATACCCAAAATTAGTGTCTATTATTTAGTCTGTTGGAATGTTATAGAGTCCACAAACTATGGTATATATATCTGATCGATCAATGTACTGACGACCAATCTCATCTCTTCAGCCCCAAAAACGCCAGGACAGTACAAATAAACCCAAAATTACCCATTTTTGGAAAATAGTCCAATGTATTTAGTAAGAGGCATGGTGAGCTTTTTGAAGTTGTAATTTTTTTGTTACAATTTTTGGAAAATTAAGAAATAAAAAAAAAAAAATCACAATTTTAACATATTGTCACCAGTCCTGTACAGCGTTATCATATAACTGGTGCAGCGCTGATCAGAGACACTGACTGGTAACAGTATGGGGAAAAAAAAGATTATTTTAATTTTTTTTTCCAATTTCTTCTATTATTTTTTCTTTTTTCTTAAAGTTTTTTTGCAGTTTTTTACTATGTTTATTTTCAACACACTGTGACCAGAGCAACACAATGTTACCATAGTAACACTGAGCTTTTTTTTTTACACATTATGATTGCTAATACCAATCTATTTCATTGATATTTGCAACCATTGTTACTGAATGAAACTTATTCATTAAGACTGTTGTTGTGATTAGCTATGATTGGGCTGATGATACAGATGGGCTGTGATTGGCCCTGTATGTACCGTGTGATTGCTTTGACCAATCACAGCCCATCTGTATCATCAGCCCAATCATAGCTAACAACACAATTGTATACAAGGGATGGCATGAAAGGAAGCCATCCGTTGTATACAATTGTCATGTGATCTGCTGTGATTGGCCACAGCGGTCACATGACACTGGGCCGGTGCAATGATCTGTCTTGTGGACACAGCCAGTGACAGATTGCGCCGCGGCGCAACACCTTCTGACTGGACTTCATGTGATGCTCACTCAGAAGTAATAAAGAAATTTGTAGTGAGCGCTCTCAAATATATATAGCAGCTGGAACACTTCAGGTAACCACAATACCTTTAAAATATAAGTATATCAATGTAACAAGAAACAGTGCAGCGCTCAAGAATTAATAAATAAATGAAAACAAAGTATATATATGTATATAAAAGTCTGTACAATATCCGTGGTATCGTCTGGTAAGGTGAATACACGTCCGGAGTATATACTGCCTCGAAATAATAGCAATGCGCACTCACCAGAAACGCATGGATTATGCGCATGTAGGGTTAATCATCCCAGATATCTGATCCAACGAAGACCGAGTGGTGGGCGTCCTACTCACGGTGGGTCATCAGAAACACCAAGACAGATCCAGAGGTCCCCTTAAGGCTAATCAGGTAATCCACACTGATGGTATTGATCCCTCTTCTGGCTGGTAAAGGCACCCTTTCTGTCGGAGTAACAGCTCCACAAAGGAGTTTTAAAGAGTAGATTCATCAGACATGTTTTTCAGTATAGCAGCTGGCAAAATCTGTATGTGCCTTCTCTCTCTGATGAAGGTAACTTCTGGAATTTTGGGTAAGCCACCTTATGAAGATCAAATTCCAACTCTTAGTTGGCCTGCCACCTGTTCATCTGAATCTGTAGGTCTCTCCTTGCTGCTCTTGATTCCTTCATATGTGTGAGCACACAGGTGAGCAGGACAAACACACATGTGAAGGAATCAAGAGCAGCAAGGAGAGACCTACAGATTCAGATGAACAGGTGGCAGGCCAACTAAGAGTTGGAATTTGATCTTCATAAGGTGGCTTACCCAAAATTCCAGAAGTTACCTTCATCAGAGAGAGAAGGCACATACAGATTTTGCCAGCTGCTATACTGAAAAACATGTCTGATGAATCTACTCTTTAAAACTCCTTTGTGGAGCTGTTACTCCCACAGAAAGGGTGCCTTTACCAGCCAGAAGAGGGATCAATACCATCAGTGTGGATTACCTGATTAGCCTTAAGGGGACCTCTGGATCTGTCTTGGTGTTTCTGATGACCCACCGTGAGTAGGACGCCCACCACTCGGTCTTCGTTGGATCTGATATCTGGGATGATTAACCCTACATGCGCATAATCCATGCGTTTCTGGTGAGTGCGCATTGCTATTATTTCGAGGCAGTATATACTCCGGACGTGTATTCACCTTACCAGACGATACCACGGATATTGTACAGACTTTTATATACATATATATACTTTGTTTTCATTTATTTATTAATTCTTGAGCGCTGCACTGTTTCTTGTTACATTGATATGCTCACTCAGAAGTGTCTCACCCAGCCATCAACCTGCTATAAGCCAGGCGGGAAGGTGTTAAATAACAAAGGAATGTGACTATATGGACAAGACAGCCCACTTTCCTATCAGGAATATGCCATTTACCTCAGAAGGCCATCAAACACCCTCTCAAACACCCCTTCCTTCTATTTCAGAAGTACAAAATATTCCAGCAAAGACTTGTCAGGGGTCAAAACAAATTCTGAGCACGAAATTGATTTAAAAAACAGTCATCGTGGTAGGTAAAGCTTTGGTCGTGTCTCCTCCAGAACTGGCATAGAAAGGGTTGGCACCTCACAATGAAGTCATCGATATTAGAACAAGAGTCAGGAAAAGGGGGTCTCTCTTCTCCCGGTTGTCAGGGGTAACAGAGAATATTTGTGACATACAGAAGCCGCCCCCCTGGTAGTGCCTATTATTTGTTGAGCGGAGGTGAGGATGAAGAGCAGCAGATGAGACCAGACTCGTCGAGGGTAAAAATAGAAGTGAAATGTTTGACTATTGCTTATGGGAGCAGTGGGGGGCCCACCAACCCCGGACAAAGAGATTAGGTCAAATAACAAGTGGGCTTTAGGATGATTCTACTGCCAGACAAAGCCTTGGAAACCCAAAAGGAACACAAACAATGCTATATGAACCGGCGTACGTATCCTTCTGTAGACCTGCAACCCAACCAGGCCTACACAAACCCAGGTTCCATCCCCTGGATGTCCACCCTCCATGGATCTCACATGTTCTGTGGAGCCGGAAGCCCAAGCTCTAGAATCTCAACCTGATCACATCTTTTCAACTGTAATTTTCAGTCTTCCCAAAGTTGTTTTTTGGCTATCTGAGGCTTTCCCTGATCTACTAAATTAAATGTATCTTTATTTCTGACCACGTTGCTAATAGAAACCATTGGCCTGAAATCAGAAATCATAGAAATCACTGTTTGGTGAAACCATTGACCCCGGGACATTCAGTGAGGGAGATCTTTTAAACGGAGCCCCAAGTAGCACTAGAATCAAACAGGGGTTCTAATCCTTCCAAAATTAGAATTAAAAAAAAGTTTACACTTGTGACTTTCTTTAAGATACCACCTGGTGATCCTGCCATGAAGGTCCTTGTTCGGGCACTTCCTGTTACAGGGTGACTATCTCCCATTTGCACTCCTGCGTTGTCACCCAGTCACATTTGCCCCTGATGGTGACCACAGTTACTGCAAGTGGCCATGCCGACACAATGTCCAAGCATGGTCCACCATCAGGAAGCCTGACCAGAGCCAATGCTCGAGAAACAGCATGTAGAAGAGAAATGGCTGAAAGAGGCTTCCGGCAATCAGCAGCAATGAGATGGCAAAAAGGGAGGAAAGGTCAAAATTCAATTTTTTTGAATTGTTTCAGAGCAAAGTACATTTCATCGAGTTAAACACAAGATTCTGACTGGACAATATACAGTAACAGGGGCGAACTGACCATTTGGAAACTCGGGCACTGCCTGAGGGCTGGGGTCAGTAGGGGGCCCCATGAGATGCCCCTGGTACATTTTTCATAGGCTTTTTTGAGTTTGGGCAAGGACACAGGGGCCCCATGACCCCCAATTGCCCAGGGGCCCCATGATTATCAGCCCGCCCCTGTACAGTAATTAAAGGAAAACCGTCTGACAGAATTACAAAGGATGGGGTTGCTCACCTCTCCAGTTGCTTGGCTGTCATACCAATCCTATGACCTGAGTACTCCGAGCCTCTGACCCCCAACCAGTATACCCAGAGGGTTACTAGAAAAGTGATCAGAAGAGGCCAGCTATGGGAGTGCCTCTTTCCCCTGTGACAGGTTTTCTATAAACAGATGAACTGATTTTCATGCTGCAAGATTGCAACCAATAGACATATTACCAGAGACTGCTGCCATGTTATTACTGGAGACTATAGACCTCTACCATATTACCTACCACACAGTGCAGGAGACATCTACCATGTTACTGGAGACTGCTACAGACCACTATCATGTTACCTGAGACTGCTACCGACCACTATCATGTTTTCAGGGACTGCTACAGACTACTACCATGTTACTGGAGACTGCTACAGACTACTACCATGTTATCAGGGACTGCTACAGACTACTACCATGTTACTGGAGACTGCTACAGACTACTACCATGTTATCAGGGACTGCTACAAACTACTACCATGTTACTGGAGACTGCTACAGACTACTACCATGTTATCAGGGACTGCTACAAACTACTACCATGTTATCAGGGACTGCTACAAACTACTACCATGTTACTGGAGACTGCTACAGACTACTACCATGTTATCAGGGACTGCTACAAACTACTACCATGTTACTGGAGACTGCTACAGACTACTACCATGTTACTGAAGACTGCTACAGACTACTACCATGTTACTGGAGACTGCTACAGACCACTATCATGTTATCAGAGACTGCTACAAACTACTACTACCATGTTACTGGAGACTGCTACAGACTACTACCATGTTACTGGAGACTGCTACAGACTACTACCATGTTACTGAAGACTGCTACAGACTACTACCATGTTACTGGAGACTGCTACAGACCACTATCATGTTATCAGAGACTGCTACAAACTACTACCATGTTACTGGAGACTGCTACAGACTACTACCATGTTATCAGAGACTGCTACAAACTACTACCATGTTATCAGAGACTGCTACAAACTACTACCATGTTACTGGAGACTGCTACAGACCACTACCATGTTATCAGGGACTGCTACAGACTACTACCATGTTATCAGGGACTGCTACAGACTACTACCATGTTACTGGAGACTGTTACAGACTACTACCATGTTACTGGAGACTGCTACAGACTACTACCATGTTATCAGGGACTGCTACAAACTACTACAATGTTACTGGAGACTGCTACAAACTACTACAATGTTACTAGAGACTGCTACAGACTACTACCATGTTATCAGGGACTGCTACAGACTGCTACCATGTTATCAGGGACTGCTACAGACTTCTACCATGTTATCAGGGACTGCTACAGACTAGTACCATGGTATCAGGGACTGCTGCTATGTTAGTGAGACTGCTAGAGACTTCTGCCATGGACATCCCTCTATGGGGTTACATTGTATCTCTGTACTGGACGTCCCTCTATGGGGTTACATTGTATCCCTGTACTGGACGTCCCTCTATGGGGTTACATTGTATCTCTGTACTGGACGTCCCTCTATGGGGTTACATTGTATCTCTGTACTGGACGTCCCTCTATGGGGTTACATTGTATCTCTGTACTGGACGTCCCTCTATGGGGTTACATTGTATCTCTGTACTGGACGTCCCTCTATGGGGTTACATTGTATCTCTGTACTGGACGTCCCTCTATGGGGTTACATTGTATCTCTGTACTGGACGTCCCTCTATGGGGTTACATTGTATCTCTGTACTGGACGTCCCTCTATGGGGTTACATTGTATCTCTGTACTGGAGATGGTAACATTTTGGGGTACAATCTGTGTTTGTAGCAGTCAGGTAGAAGCCTTCAAATCTGCTGCCAGAATTACAGCCCAATTTTGCCCAGGTGAGGGCAGACTCCAGCCCACAAAGGTATTTGGAAGGAAACCCATTGGTGGAAAGGATCTGGTGGTTGGTGGGTCCCTATGTGTATTATATGGTGGCAGGTTGATGGAAGCGAGAAGTAATATTGTACTGCATGGTGTTCCCCTTTAAGGGCCTGTCCTCTACCCATTAATCCTGGCGGGTTGGGAGAAGGGGAGGGGCAGCTCTGTGTTCCTCTCAGACCTCATGAATATTTATGAGCTCAGTTTGATCCATGAGATATGGTCAGGACAGAGAATCAATTCAGAGCTTCACAGTCTAAACATAGCGGCATGTCCTCCAGTGGGATGTCCCAGTTCCTAACACTGACTGAGCCATGAACCATTAACCCAGCACAGGCCAGCGGGGGCCATTGGTGTAATCACGGGGGTTCCTACAGAGCTAATGGTGACCATTCCATCCATGCACTCAGGGGGGCTCCTTAGGATTATAGGCATTTGTTTAATGTACCCCCATTAATAAATGCTGATCTGCAGCCACTGGAGGTCATTCAAGAGCACAAAAGGACCACAACTGCCGTTTGTTCTGTTCCCTCACTTCCTGTCTCAGAGGCACCAAGATAAGAGGCGAAAACTCTTCAACAAAATCCTAAACAAGGCAATAAACTCAACACATAACAGGAACAAACGGATATCATTTGTGATAGCCACCATGATGTGGACCCCACATGAAGGAGGCTATGCTGCCCCAACTATGCCAAGGCATCATAGCTACCGATAAAAACCTAAGAGAGCCAGGGCCAAGCCAAAGGGGTAGGCACAAGAGGCAGCTGCCTCGGGTGCTTCAGCAGATGTGGAGTGCAAAAGGGTCAGGACTTGCAAGCTATGTTGACAAAGAACTCCGCAGCTCATGGGGGCTGTAGACAGGGGCACAGCTCCTTCTCCCAACCCTGCACTGCACACTGCATGGGCACAGATAGCAGAGCTCCTTCTCCCCGCACAATGCATAACTGAGATCAGTGTAGTGTCAGTCAAGGACAGTATAGTGTCAGACTGGGGCGGTAAAGTATCAGATTAGGGTGGTATTGTGTCAATTTAGGGCAGCATAGTGGCAGGTTAGGATAGTATAGTGACAGTATAGTGGCAGGTTAAGGTAGGCTTTGGGGTGGCACAACTACAATCTGGGGGGGCCTAGCCCACCCCAACACCCCCCTAGATCTGGACATGTCCATCAATCCTGGGGCCTCAGGAGGCCATTATTTTAAGACTCCTGAAAAGGACCATCGTACAGCTAAGTAGCTGGAGAACCACTGTGCAAGAGTCCAAAAGCTGGACATATCATCTCTGAGCCACAAACACTGTCCATCAGACCTGGGACCTTAGAAGGCTATAATTTCGAGACTCGTGAAGTGGACCATTGTACAGCTAAGTAGCTAGAGGACCACTACCCAAGAGCCAAAAACGGACATATCACCTCTAGGACACAAATACCACCTATAAAACCTGGGATTTCAGGATAGCATTGTTCCCAGGCTACCTAAGAGGACGGCTAAGTATCTGGAATCTCACTGCACATAAAGTCGTAAAACTGGATACATTACCTCTAGGAAACCAAGGCAATCCATCAATCTTGGGGCCTCAGGAGGCCATCATTTTAAGGGTCCCAAAGAGGACCATACTAGTAATTGGAGAACCACTACAGCAAGAGCCTAAAACTGGACATAGTGGGGTTTATTTACTAAAGCTGGAGAGTCCAAAATCAGACTCCCTTCTGCATAGAAACCAATCAGCTTCCAGGTTTCATTGCCGAAGCTTCATTGAACAAGCTGAGGTTAGAAGCTGATTGGTTTCTATGCTGAAGGGAGTCTGATTTTGGACTCTCCAGCTTTAGTAAATAAACCCCATCATGTCTAGGACACAAAGACCACCCAGCAAACCTGGGATTTCCGGATGTCTTTGTTCCCAGACTCGTTAAGAGAACCATCATACAGCTAAGTATCCAGAAACCCAATACAGACAGAGACCTAAAACTGGAGGAGTGCCCTTTATGACACAAACACCACCCATCAGTCTGGGAACCACAGGAGGCCACCATTGCCAGCCACCTACAGAGGACCATCATACAGCTAAGTATCTGGATGCTCACTGCACACAGAGTCCTAAAACTGGATATGTTACCTCTAAGACACAAAGACTGCCCGTCAACCTCAGGACCTCAGGAGGACATCATTCCCAGACTACTGAAGAAGGCCATCATACAGCTAAATAACTAAAGGACCACTACAGCAAGAGTCCTAAATCTGGACATATCACCTCTAGGATACAAAGACTGTCCATCACACCTGGAATTTCATGATGGCATTGTTGCCAGACTATTTAAGAGAACATCATAGAGTTAGGTATCCAGAAACCCAACACAGTGAGAGTTCTAAAACTGGAAAATGCCCTGCAGGACACAAAGACCATCAGTCAATTTACAATGTACAGTCTGATCACTGGGGGAGGGGAGACTGAGGAAATGCCTCCTCCTCCTTCTACAAAGTTATAATGTACAGTCTGATCACTGGGGGAGGGGAGACTGAGGAAATGCCTCCTCCTCCTTCTACAAAGTTATAATGTACAGTCTGATCACTGGGGGAAGGGAGACTGAGGAACTGCCTCATCCTGCCTGCAGCAGACTGGTGACATCATCTCAGTCTAGGCACAGTCACTGACTGGAGACCAGGGATGGATTTTTATTGATAAAAGGTGGACCTGTTCCTGTATATTTTGACATGTGAGGAATGTATAGAGACGTGGGATGTTAGTGACAGGTCTGCTTTAGAGGCCCACATATTGAAATCAATATCCTGGTGTGGGAATTGATCTCTGGGGTCTCCAATCAGCAGGACATACAGGAATATTACTTGTAGACAGATTCTGTCTTCATATGAAGAACGTTCCCCGGGATCTTCGATGGTGGTCAGCCTTCCCTCGGTTCTCTTTCCTTCCTTATCACCCCAGACGTCATTCATGGAAAGAAGTTTGCAGTGACACTGGGGACGCGCCGATGCTGCTGATCCCACAATGGTTTTGTTGGAGGTGAGCCGCGTACGGCGTGGCATTGAATTGCAATGACTTCTTCCACCCAGCAAGGAGCTTCCATAATGACCAGATCCTATCGGCAATCTCAGGCACGGTGCTTTTTATTTGCGGAATCATTCTGCTGAGCCCGGAGCCCCTTTTCTTGCTGATTTCACGCACTTCTAGACTGATTGGTGATGAGGAGCTGCGAATGGTACAAGGAGGAACCGCCGCTCCCCGCGCTGCAATCACTTCACCCTCATCATTCAGGGGCTGAAATTCTCACACAATAAAGTCTCTTCGATTAACCCACTCACTGCCGATCTGTGAGGAGCTGGGTCCTGCCACTACGACTAACAAGGACCGCCTGATATTACAGAGGAACCATCACTAACTTCACAAGTTACATGCCTGGCATCCCACAATGTACAGCAACTTTAACCATTTCCATAAAAGCACCACCTTTTATCAATAAAAAGCCATCCTTGAGCTCTATTCGGTGACTCTACTTAGGCTGAGATGATGTCATCAGTCTGCTGCAGGCGGTAGGGAGCATTTCCTCAGTCTCCCCTCTCCCAGTGATCAAACTGAGTTTGATAAAAGTCACAGGATGAGACACTACAGCAGAGGCTGATCTGTGTCAGACATTAGTGAATGCAGAGAAGAACTCCACAGACACTAAGATTTACATGATTGCGTCATCTGTGAGTTGGCATTTCAGTCCATAACTGGCCATAACTGATGGCAGGTCGACTTTACAGGGTCAGTGTGTCCAAACATATCTCTCAGGGGCTCCAGTGGTGAGATCCCTGCCCCATTATGAGAGAATCCCACTCCATCTGCTGGATATTCATTTTATATTATGAGTAATACAACGGGTATGGTGGAGATCCCAGGAAAGGCTGTCTTAATGAATGGCCACCCCTGGGCTCTGTCCAGGGGCCCCAGGTGCATAGGGTTCCCATGATAATCTTGCATTACAACACACTTGCCAACTGTCCCGGATTTGCCAGGATAGTCACAGTTTTTACTAAGCTGTCCCAGCATGGCCTGGGCAGCCTCCCAGAACCTGTACTATGCTGTCCTGATCCCCCCCATCCCTGTACTGTGCCCTCCTGATCCCCCTCCCTGTACTGTGCAATCCTGACTCCCCCCTGTACTGTGCCCTCCTGACTCCCCCCTGTACTGTGCCCTCCTGACTCCCCCCTGTACTGTGCCCTCCTGACTCCCTCCTGTACTGTGCCCTCCTGGCTCCCCCTGTGCTGTGCCCTCCTGACTCCCCCAGTACTGTGCCCTCCTGAATCCCCCGTACTGTGCCCTCCCGACTCCCCCCTGTACTGTGCCCTTCCGACTCCCCCCTGTACTGTGCCCTCCCGACTCCCCCCGTACTGTGCCCTCCCGACTCCCCTCTTACTGTGCCCTCCCGACTCCCCCCTGTACTGTGCCCTCCCGACTCCCCCCGTACTGTGCCCTCCCGACTCCCCCTGTACTGTGCCCTCCCGACTCCCCCTGTACTGTGCCCTCCCGACTCCCCCCCTGTACTGTGCCCTCCTGACTCCCCCTGTACTGTGCCCTCCTGACTCCCCCCCGTACTGTGCCCTCCTGACTCTCCCCGTACTGTGCCCTCCTGACTCCCCCCGTACTGTGCCCTCCTGTCTCCCCCCGTACTGTGCCCTCCTGACTCCCCCCCGTACTGTGCCCTCCTGACTCCCCCCCGTACTGTGCCCTCCTGACTCCCCCCGTACTGTGCCCTCCTGACTCTCCCCGTACTGTGCCCTCCTGACTCCCCCCGTACTGTGCCCTCCTGACTCCCCCCGTACTGTGCCCTCCTGTCTCCCCCTGTACTGTGCCCTCCTGACTCCCCCCCGTACTGTGCCCTCCTGACTCCCCCCCGTACTGTGCCCTCCTGACTCCCCCCGTACTGTATCCTCCTGACTCCCCCTGTACTGTATCCTCCTGACTCCCCCTGTGCTGTGCCCTCCTGACTCCCCCTGTGCTGTGCCCTCCTGACTCCCCCTGTACTGTGCCCTCCTGACTCCCCCTGTGCTGTGCCCTCCTGACTCCCCCTGTACTGTGCCCTCCTGACTCCCCCTGTACTGTGCCCTCCTGACTCCCCCTGTACTATGCCCTCCTAACTCCCCCTGTGCTGTGCCCTCCTGACTCCCCCTGTGCTGTGCCCTCCTGACTCCCCCTGTGCTGTGCCCTCCTGACTCCCCCTGTACTGTGCCCTCCTGACTCCCCCTGTACTGTGCCCTCCTGACTCCCCCTGTACTATGCCCTCCTAACTCCCCCTGTGCTGTGCCCTCCTGACTCCCCCTGTACTGTGCCCTCCTAACTCCCCCTGTGCTGTGCCCTCCTGACTCCCCCTGTACTGTGCCCTCCTGACTCCCCCTGTACTGTGCCCTGCTGCAACCTCCCCCACCCCACCCTGTACTGTGGTCCTTTGTGTTGATTAGTCTTTTATTTATGGCATGTCGTCTTATTGTTTAAAATCAATTTTATTGATAATAAATATATTTTTCATTCTGTTAACTATGTATACTTTTATTCTTGAGAGTAGGTGTGTATATTGGGGCAGGCTTGTAGGGGTCCCCAGCGCATCACTTTGCCCAGGGGCCCATGATGCTATTTGGATAACACAAGGAGGGTGAGGACACTCCATACTTCAAGATTCTGTGGATCTCACTGTTGGAGGCCTCGGGAGCCTTAACCATCCAGACTCCACAGGTAAATGCTGAATAAAATTCTATACTGGACATGGCCTATGTGCAGAATGCCCCTTCTAATGTCTCCCATGATGCATGGCTGCCTATTGAGACTCAGACTACTCCAAGCCCTAAATTATTTCCCCTTGCTTGAACTCTGCCTGATCTCTGCATGCTACATTCCCCCAGCTAGAGATGCAGCATCACTGCCTCATTTATTATTTCAGCAGCTGGTCTGACATACTGCAACATAAACACATTTGGGAGCTAAATAAGAGGTTTATTTCTATACATCAATACATCACACATGACAGAAGGAAAGGGGTGGGGGACAGAAGGACAGTGGTGGGGGACAGAGGGACAGTGGTGGGGGACAGAAGGAAAGGGGTGGGGGACAGAAGGACAGTGGTGGGGGACAGAGGGACAGTGGTGGGGGACAGAAGGAAAGGGGTGGGGGACAGAAGGACAGTGGTGGGGGACAGAGGGACAGTGGTGGGGGACAGAGGGACAGTGATGGGGGACAGAAGGACAGTGGTGGGGGACAGAAGGACAGTGGTGGGGGGACAGAGAGACAGTGGTGGGGACAGAAGGACAGTGGTGGGGGACAGAAGGACAGTGGTGGGGGACAGAAGGACAGTGGTGGGGGACAGAGAGACAGTGGTGGGGACAGAAGGACAGTGGTGGGGGACAGAGAGACAGTGGTGGGGGACAGAGAGACAGTGGTGGGGGACAGAGGGACAGTGGTGGGGAACAGAGGGACAGTGGTGGGGGACAGAGGGACAGTGGTGGGGAACAGAGGGACAGTGGTGGGGAACAGAGGGACAGTGGTGGGGGGCAGAGGGACAGTGGTGGGGGACAGAGAGACAGTGGTGGGGGACAGAGGGACAGTGGTGGGGGACAGAGAAACAGTGGTGGGGGACAGAGGGACAGTGGTGGGGGACAGAGAGACAGTGGTGGGGACAGAAGGAAAGGGGTGGGGGACAGAAGGACAGTGGTGGGGGACAGAGGGACAGTGGTGGGGGACAGAGGGACAGTGGTGGGGGGACAGGGGGACAGTGGTGGGGGACAGAGGGACAGTGGTGGGGGACAGAGGGACAGTGGTGGGGGACAGAGGGACAGTGGTGGGGGACAGAAGGACAGTGGTGGGGAACAGAGGGACAGTGGTGGGGGACAGAAGGAAAGGGGTGGGGGACAGAGGGACAGTGGTGGGGAACAGAGGGACAGTAGGAAAGGGGTGGGGGACAGAAGGACAGTGGTGGGGGACAGAGGGACAGTGGTGGGGGACAGAGGGACAGTGGAGGGGAACAGAAGGACAGTGGTGGGGAACAGAAGGACAGTGGTGGGGGGACAGAAGGACAGTGGTGGGGAACAGAAGGACAGTGGTGGGGGGACAGAGGGACAGTGGTGGGGGACAGAGGAACAGTGGTGGGGAACAGGACAGTGGGGGACAGAGGAGTACAGATATCTAACAATTGTCAGATATCTATCAGTAGTACCTTGGAGGAACTTATATAAGACGATGCCAAGAACAGCACAATGAGACATTTACTGCATGTCCTAAAGAGGAAACGAGACTGACCGGCACTGGAGATTGGAATATCAGTCCATTACACAGTCCTTCTCTTCTAGGAAGGCCATGGAGCCCCAATTGACAAGAATCTCTTCTTCCTTTTCTTCTGTTGGATGAAAACATACATACAGTATAATATTGCAACATAAGATACCAGTTACTATCATCACCTGTCTTTGGTGGGCACACTACCCTCTGATTGATCCCATTATGGGGAGAATTGATTGGCAGGGTTTGGTTCTCCTGGCCAATCACTTTGCTTTTCCCAGGAGATACGAAATCCCTGACAAGGCTCCCTTCCCATCTCTGTAGCCAAAAACATGAACACTCACCCAATCCAAGCATAGATGTTCAGGGAAGACCTTTTGAAAGGAAGATCTTTGTTTGGGGACATACAATGGCTGATTGGACATGGAGATGAAATCTGACCAGCTAAAGATCTTCCTTTTTAAAATGTCTTTCCATAAACATCTGAGCTTGGATTGGCCGAGTGTTCAAATTTATAGCTATGGAGAAGGGAAGGGCGCCTTGCCTGAGATTTCCTATCTCCTGGGTGAAATAAAGTGATTGACCAGGAGAACCCAGCCCTGTGGATTGAGGCAAAACTGGTTGTGGACATACAATGGCTGACTGGACATGAAGATGAAATCTGACCAGCCAGTTTTGCCTCAATCCACAGAGTTGGACTATTTTTTACCAAGAAGATAAGAAATAATAGGCAAGGTTCCTTTCCCTTCTCCACAGCCATAAGCATGAACACTTGGCTAATCCAAGCATAGATGTTTATGGAATGACATTTTGAAAGGAAGATCTTTGGCTGGTCAGATTTCATCTTCATGTCCAGTCAGCCATTGTATGTCCACAACCAGTTTTGCCTCAATCCACAGAGCTGGGTTCTCCTGGGCAATCCCTTTATTTCACCCAGGAGATAGGAAATCCTAGGCAAGGCGCTCTTCCCTTCTCCATAGCCATAAATATGAACACTCGGCCAATCCAAGCATAGATGTATAAGGAAAAACCTTTTAAAGGAAACTCTTTGGCTGGGAAGATTTTATCTCCATGCCCGGTTGGCCATTGTATGTCCACAACCATTTTTGCCCCAGTCCACAGAGTTGGGTTCTCCTGGCCAATCAATTTTTTTTTTCCCAGGAGATACGGAATCTTGGACGAGGCTCCGTTCCTATCTCCATAGCCATAAGCATGAACACTTGGTTAATCCAAGCATAGATGTTTATGGAATTACATTTTGAAAATAAGATCTTTGGTTGGTCAGATTTCATCACCATGTCCAGATGGCCATCATATGTCCACAACCAGTTTTGCCTCAATTCACAGGGTTGGGTTCTCCTGGCCTATCACTTTGCTTTGTCCAGGAGATACAGAATCCCTGACAAAGCTCCCTTTCCTTCTCCATAGCCACAAACATGAAGACTCGGCCAAACCAAGCATAGATGTATATGGAAAGACCTTTTAAAGGAAGCTCTTTGGCTGGGAAGATTTCATCTCCATGCCCGGTTGGCCATTGTATGTCCACAAGCAGTTTTGCCCCAGTCCACAGAGTTGGGTTCTCCTGTCCAATTACTTTCCCAGGAGATATGGAATATTGGACAAAGCTCCCTTCCTATCTCCATAGCCATCAGCATGAACACTTGGCCAATCTAAGCATAGATGTTTATGGAAAGACCTTCTGTATAGAAGATCTTTGGCTGGTCAGATTTCATGTCCATGTCCAGTCAGCCATTGTATATCCACAACCAGTTTTGCCTCAATGCACCTTGGTGTGACCTTCATGTTCATAAATAGATAAAAAGAGATGCACTTGCCAATCTCTGCCCACACATGGACAATTCAGTCTGTGGAGAAAAAGCTGATATACTCCAGTCCAGAAAGTTTAGAGTGTCCCCTCGCCAATGCTCAGAACCAATATATATGGTGTGAGGTTGGGGTGTATAAGGGAGTAACGTTCCTGCTCACAGCGCCATCACTAAACCACATTATTGCTAAAATGTTTCCTAAATATATAGAAAATAAGTGCACATACCCCATTATCCTTCTAGTAGGTCCAAGGCTGTGGCTCCCGTCACCGTAGGAGCAGCTGCTGGAACACGTGCCAGTCTTTTCCGATCGTTTCTGAACAGGAATAAACTGGATCTGCGATACGGAACATTCCTCCTTTACATCCATCGAGTGATCTCAGCAAACCGGCCCCTATAGGAAATGGAGATATATTTGTAATCTCTCTCTGTAGCACTGACAACCCCACAATGTTTCAGATCAAGACTGAAAAACGCTCAGAAACGGACCCGTCCCCACAGTGTGGAGCAGCCCTGGGCGAGTATCTGTCATTAGTCCTGATTGATTATCATACTCTAGTTCTTATAGCTATTGATCTTTTCTAGGAGGGTGTGGAGAGGGATGATTTTGGTGTCACCATGGAGGGAGAGGGTGACATACAGAGATCTGCTCATTGATTGGGAGGAGGCATTAATTGGATTATTGATTAGTTCTAGACGGAAGACAAACGCTGTGGTTGGTTGATAAAATAACTTTTTTTTTCACATTTTCAGGTTCATAGAAAGCCCCGGCTTGTCTGCATTTTATTCCCGTCAGGCTGTCACAGTGCAGGCATCAGGCAGACGAGGATAAGATGGCATAAACCGCATGCTTGCAGGTTATGTGCAGCTTGCAGGTTATGTGCAGCTTGCAGGTTATGTGCAGCTTGCAGGTTACAGTCGGTGCATGTCAGTAATGACAGAGATATACATTACAGTGCAGACGAGAACTCTGCTATTGTCTCAGCACCTGCTGGCTTCACGTCTCGCTCAGCCTCCCTCGTTATTAGAGGGAGGGGCGAGCCTGGTGTACAGAGCATTAGAGAACGGGAACCGTACAAAGACCGCCACAGTCCTCAGCAGCAGCAGTCACCGCTGACTCCCTTCTCTCTTAGCTACATCATGAGCCCCCGGGTCTCCCCCTGACCACCCACATCGCCTGCCACAACCACCCCAGGAGACACAAGACGCCCTGAGCTATCCTGCCGTAGAGACTCCCGGACCTGCACCCTGCCCCCCCACCAAGCCTGTGCCCCCCCGCCAGCTGCACCCCCTCCCATGCGCTGGTGCAGATTGTTTCTCAGAGGTAGCAGTAAACCCAGGAAGTTTGTCCTGAGCCTTCTACGTGAAGTCAACAGCCTTCTGCACACGCAGGTAAGTGCTCGGCTCTGGAAAGGGGGCGCTGTGATGATGACTTACCATATATAATGTGCAGATTTCTGTACATAGGAAAGGGCAGCCTGGGAGCCCGAAAATCAAAGCACTGAGCTGATAGTTATTACGGGGGGGGGGGGGGGGGGGTTGTCAGCATGCTCAGAGATTTCAGGCTGGATTGTGGTTTGTACATTGGGATTACATGACTCCGGGATAAACAGATGCATCTATGAACACACAGCTGGTGACCTCTGACCTATCAAACGGTCAGGCATGGAGGATATGGGGGGGAGCACACTTCACATCCGGGGGGCAGATTTCCTATCCAGAGGGGTCACACTTCCCATGCGAGGGGCAGATTTCCTATCCAGAGGGGTCACACTTCCCATCTGGGGGAAGCAGATTTCCTATCCGGGGGGGGTCACACTTTCCATCTGGGGGGGGGGGCAGATTTCCTATCCAGGGGGGGTCACACTTCCCATCCGGGGGGGGGCAGATTTCCTATCCAGGGGGGTCACTCTCCCCATCCGGGGGGGGGGGTGGGCAGATTTCCTATCCAGAGGGGTCACACTTCCCATGCGAGGGGCAGATTTCCTATCCAGAGGGGTCACACTCCCCATTCGGGGGGCAGATTTCCTATCCAGAGGGATCACACTTCCCATGCGAGGGGCAGATTTCCTATCCAGAGGGGTTACACTTCCCATCTGGGGGGCAGATTTCCTACCCAGAGAGGTTACACTTCCCATCCGGGGGGCAGTTTTCCTATTCAGAGGGGCCACACTTACCATCCGTAGGGGGGGGGGGCACGGCTTATCAAGAGGGGCCAAACTTCCTATTAAGGGGTGCACACGTCCCATCAGATTTGCTATCTGGAGGGGTCACATTTACCATCCTGGGGGGCGGGGGTTGATTTCCTTTTCAGACGGATCACACTTATCTAGAAGGGTCACACTTCCCATTCAGGGGTGCACACTTCCCATCAGATTTGCTGTTCACAGGGGTCACACTTCCCATTCAGGGGTGCACACTTCCCATCAGATTTGCTGTTCACAGGGGTCACACTTCCCATTCAGGGGTGCACACTTCCCATCAGATTTGCTGTTCACAGGGGTCACACTTCCCTTTTAAGGGGATCATGTTTAATTTCAGAGTGGTCACACTTCCAATACAGGATGTTCTGATTTCCTATTTACACTTCTCATAAAGGGGGACAGAATGTCACATCAAGAGGAGTCACACTTTCCATCCGTAGGGGGTCACATTTCTCATTCAGGGGAAGATCGCACTTCTCATGCAGAGGGGCCACACTTCCCATCCAGGGGAGGCAGATTTCCTATACAGAGGAAGCACATTTCTTAGTCAGGGGGGACTACAGTTCTTCCATAAAGGGGTCATACTGCCCATCCACAGAGGTCACACTACCAATCCAGAGGAACACTTCCCATCCAGAGAACCACATTTTCTGGTGGGCCACAGGTCTCATCCAGAGGGCCCCCGTGTCTGGTTGAGGGGACACACATCCCATCCAGAGGCCCATATTTCACACAGCTTAGTAAATCGCTTTCATTCACCACTGGGGATTGGTAGTATCTGGTAGATGATGTCCTGCCAGGTACAGAATTAACCAGGAGTACAAAGTCCCACTGGTACCCACCTAGAACCTTCTCCCACCACCGATCGGCATGTCTCGGCTGCTCTGATTCTGTAAAGGAAAGAACAGACAGAAATCATCACGGGAAGAACATGTGGCTAGGAAAGTTAGAGATATACAGGATCCTTCAGAGACGGTACACAGGGCGACATGACACATAATGAAGTCTGTAATGTCCGGAACTAAGTTCACCTTCAGGATCTTCAGTCATAGAACATGCTGGGAGTTGTAGTACTTCAGATCCTCGGATGAGGTTGTGTAGTAGATGGCCATCGTCTGTGATATTTGGGAGTTCCTCAATAGAACACTATGTAAGGAGAAGCAATTAATACGGTCCACAGTGAAGAGAGGATGGCTATAGATCAATCAATAGGTGACTTTGTCCCCCCGAATGATGCAGAACTTTATAGAACAATATAAATCTTCCAGCCTTGTAGACTGATTGTACTGGTCATACAGCCAAAGCAGGCAGCGGCCTAGGAGCGCACTCTTCAAGGGGGAGGATAAAGGAATCGTTTCCTTCATCTTCTTTGGTAATTATTCGGTGAGATGATGCACAGAGCAAAGATAACATGCAAAGAGACCCCATGGGAGCCAATCACACCTCATTTTATAGGATTGTCCCCGGTTGGTAATCACAGCTGGTAATCGCTCTTCTCTATGGGGGGTTCGTTCGGTGAGGAGCCTGGGTGGCAAACAGATTCTTATTTCTACCAGTTATGGGTGCCGACATCCCATGCTGAATATTCCTCTCTATTTATGACTGGGGGGAGGGGGACAGAAGGAGGGAGAGAGAGAAGGAAAGAAAAAGAGAGAGAGAAGGGGGGAGAGGGAGAACGGAGAGAGAGAAGAGTGGAGAGGAAGAAGGTGGGGGGGGGATGGAGGAGGGAGAGAAGGAAAGATGGGGGAGAGAAGGGGAGAGGGAGAGAAGGAGAGATGGGCACAGAGTGGGGGGGGGAGAAAAGGAGGGGGGAAGAGAGTGAAAGAGAGAGGAGGGGGAGAAAGAGAGAAGAGAGAGGAGGGGGAGAAAGAGAGAAGAGAGCAAGAGGGGGAGAAAGGGAGAAGGGGGGAGAGGGAGAAGGGTGAGAGAGAGAAGGGGGGAGAGGAGAAGGGGTGAGAGAGAGAAGGGGTGAGAGAGAGAAGGGGTGAGAGAGAAGGGGGGGGAGAGGGAGGGAGAAGGGGGAAAGAGAAGGGGGAGAGAGAAGAGCGGTGAGGGAGAAGGTGGGGGGGGAGACAGAGGAGGGAAGGAAGGAAAGATGGGGGAGAGAGAGAAGGGGAAAGGGAAAATGGGGAGGAGAGATGGGAGAGAAGGGGGGAAGAAAAGGGGGGAGAAGGAGAGAAGGGAGAAGAAGGACAGAGGGGGGAAAGAAAAGTAGAGGAAGGGAGAGAGAAAGGGGAGGGAAGAGGGGGGAAGAGAGTGAAAGAGAGGGAGGAGGGAGTGAAAGAGAGAAGAGTGAGAGGAAGAAGGAGGGGATTGAGAGAAGGGAGGAGAGACAGAAGGGGGGAGAAAGAGAGAAGGGGGAGAGAGAAAAGAGAGAAGGGGGAGAGAGAGAAGAGAAAAGGGGGAGAGAGAGAAGAGAAAAGGGGGAGAGAGAGAAGAGAAAAGGGGGAGAGAGAGAAGAGAAAAGGGGGAGAGAGAGAAGAGAAAAGGGGAGAGAGAGAAGAGAAAAGGGGGAGAGAGAGGAGAAGGAAGAGAAAAGGGGGAGAGAGAAAAGGGGGAGAGAGAGAAGAGAAAAGGGGGAGAGGGAGAATAGAAAAGGGGGAGAGGGAGAAGAGAAAGGGGGAGAGAGAGAAGAGAAAAGGGGGAGAGAGAGAAGAGAAAAGGGGGAGAGAGAGAAGAGAAAAGGGGGAGAGAGAGAAGAGAAAAGGGGGAGAGAGAGAAGGGGGAGAGAGAGAAGAGGGGAGAGAAAGAAGAGGGGAGAGAGAAGGGGGTGA
>NW_028319365.1:0-56269 GCF_062004578.1 Staurois parvus
TTTGGCAGTTTATAAAATGATTTACCATTGGGTGAGACATAAGGGATATCTTTGTCAGTGTCTCTTTGTAGTATGCACAATTACTACCGAAGGGTAACATTCCACAAGCATCCTCAGAGTCAGACTGGTAGTGACTGGACACCACTATGTCTAATCAATATCATGGGATCAACTAAATCTCCCAAAATCTCATCTGTCAGTATCTGTCAATGCCACATAGTCTATGTGTGACGGGAGTCTCTTTGGGTGGGGGGCCCATGGAACACAGCTCACTTTAGAGAGGTGGGGATACCCCTGTCTCAGCTCCCCATATCCCTCTCATGTGTAAGTCACCCTGTGCCTGTTAGGGGTACAGGGTGATCTGTCCTGATATTGTGTAGACCTGTATAGGTGGGGGTTGTTCATTGTTTAATGCCATGTGGCTGTCTCATTGTTCTATTGTGTGTCTTGCTTGGGAGCAAACTATTATGGGATGTATGTGTTTGTATTGGCTTGGTGGGGGGTGTCTCCAGCAGCCCTCCCTCCTGATGGGACTGTCTGTTGGTGTGTCTCTTTTAACTAAATGTATTGCCCCGCCCTGTGTATATATCTTGTATCTGTGTTAAAATAAAGCAGTCTATCTCTTGGTTTCCTTCAAGTCTGGTGTGTCTCCTCTTGTATGGTCAGCGGTGGTGTCCGTGGGTCTGTGTTCAGACAGGGAAGCGGGAGTCTAACGGAAATACCCTAGTGCAGTCGGGGTCGGTTCCGTTACATTGGTGCAGTCGGGGTCGGTTCCGTTACATTGGTGGCAGCAGTGGGATTGTGCTTCCAAGCTGTTAACACATCCAAACCACCACCGGGATTCAAGATCAGGAAAGGAGACGTCGGTCACCCCAGTAGAGATATGGACTTGGCATCAGAGTTTGCAGGGCTGCTGCAGACTGTTCTTGCAACATACCCCAGGACTGTGTCTACGGATCAGTACCTGGAGCTCAGGCAGCGGAATCGGGTGGTGCTTTGGAGAGGAGCCCTCCAGGTTGCTGCTATGGACAAGGGCAAGTGCTATCCGACCCCAGGGGAACGGGCCAGGGACCATCTGAAGTTATGGATGCCATTCCTGGGAGAGTGATTCCAGGAGCAATGGGTGGCTGAGTTGGACAGGCTGGTCCAGCAGGAGATAGAGCTGGACAACCGATATCAGGCTCTGCAATGGTACTTAGAGCAGGAATATTTAGGGGTGTCAACAGAATGCTCTCCGGAGGGATATGACTTTGGTGGCCCTGGATTGCTGTGGGACAGCCTTACAGATCTTTTTGTGTTTGGCGATGGAGAACCTACCCTGGAGGACCTGAGAGAAGACAGAGAGGCTATGTTTGGTCTCACAGGGGTCTCAGAGCTTGAACCAGATCTGGAATACCTGCTGATGAAAACAGGATCTGGAAAGGGCATACAGGCAACTGCTAAAACATGTTCAGCAGCATGCCCAAGAATCGGCAGTGGAAATTCCAGAGACTGGGGATATGATTGACTTTTCTGCTGAGAAGGAACCAGCCGGTGAGCCTCCAGCAGAAGAGCTGGCAACAAGGCCAAACATTGCGGGGCTCTACCCAGGACCAACAACAGCTTCAATCTCCCTGAGAGAAGAGGTGGGCGGCCTTTCTCCTACACCACTGACAGGGACATGGGATTTCCTGCTAGCAGCATCTTTTGGAGGTAGAAGAAACTTCTCCTCCAGCTGAAGTGCTGACAACCGTACAGAGGGTCCAGGACTTCTGCCCCACACCTGTGGTAGTTTTAGAGGCCCAGGGGGAGAAGGGAGAGGAGGTTGTTGTCCTCCCTCCCCCACAGTCAGCCAGAGTGGAGGAAACTGTCTTCCCTCCCAAGCCAGAATCTGTGCACCAGGGGGACAGTGACAGAGGAATGCCATCCCAGCGGCAGATCCACAGTCTGGGAGGGGAGAAAGCCAGCCTCCCTCCCCTATGGTTAGCCGGAGCAGATGTGGGGTCCCCAGCAGAAGTGCTGGCAACAGGACAAAGCGCCGCTGACCTCTGCCTAGCAACTACAGTCACCACCTGGATACCCCCGGGATGCTGAGCAGTCGGCCCAGATCCCCCACAGAAGGATGGAGTCGGCCCAGCCACCCTGTCTTCTCTCCAGCGGCTGAGAGGATTTCAGATAGGAGGACCAGTCCGTACTTCTCCCCAGCGGCGGGTATGTTCTACGGGAGAGGCAGAGGTTGGTTGGGTGAGTAATGCTTTGTGTGGGACAATTTGTTTGGGGTACTGTGTGGGTGCCGGCATTGGGGGACTGGAAGTACAGATTAACTTCGGAGTCCATCCGTCCGGGGTTTACTCCTGCATTCGTCTCCTGCCGAAAGGGGAGATATGTGACTGGAGTCACTTTGGGTGGGGGGCCCATGGAACACAGCCCCCTTTGGAGAGGTGGGGAGACCCCTGTCTTAGCTCCCCATATCCCTCTTATGTATAAGTCACCCTGTGCCTGTTAGGGGTGCAGGGTGAAATGTCCTGCTATTGTGTAGACATGTATAGGTGGGGGTTGTTCATTGTTTTTTTTTCTATTGTGTGTCTTGCTTAGGAGCAAACTATTATGGGATGTATGTGTCTGTGTATTGGCTTGGTGGGGGGTGTCTGCTGTGTCTCTTGTTACTAAATGTATTGCCCCGCCCTGTGTATATATCTTGTATCTGTGTTAAAATAAAGCCGTCTATCTCCTGGTTTCCTTCAAGTCTGGTGTGTCTCGTCTTGTATGGTCAGCGGTGGTGTCCATGGATCTGTGTTTGGACAGGGAAGCGGGAGTCTAACGGAAATACCCGAGTGCAGTCGGGGGTCCGGTTCCGTTACACTATGATTGATAAATGTGGTCATAAATCTAACTTTCAGAATTTAATTTGTAGAAGGTCTGGTGGGCTGTCCTTGGCTTTCTGGGCGGCACATTTTAAAGAGCTCTTCCTATAGCCCCGCTCCAAAATCGATCCGTAATTTCAGGGCTTCTTCCTCAAACACTTGTGAGTCCGAGCAATTTCTATGAACTCTTCAATATTGTCCCTTTTATTAGATGGCGTGGGTGGGTGCTCCCTGGATGTAAAATTGAGCTGCTCGTGGTTGTTTGTGAAAAAGCTTTACTTCAATCCAGATGTCGGCCTTCTTATAAATATACAGGTCCAAAGAAGAGCAAATCTTCTTATCCGCAGTCAGTGTAAAGAACAGCTTAGAAGAGATCCTATTCCAAGCCTCACCAAATTCCATCAATAATTCGCTCAGGCCTGTCCAAAAACTAGAATATCACCGGTGTACCTCTGCCACAGGTCCACATGGCAGAGGTACATCAACATGTTATCCAGTGAAACAACCAGTGCCCCCCCCCTTCCTCCAGGAACAGGTTCATATTCAATAGGGATCATACATGATGGTTCCCATCACAACTCCCTACACCTGGAGGAAGTGGGAGCCGTTAAAAACAAATCATTATGGGTACGGTTGAAATGAAAGAGACCGAAAATAAAGGCATTCTACTCTCATTGTTCTAGACCTTTCTTGTTTACTCCGTATACGTTGTGATGGGCAGAGGCTGTCACTCAGAGAGACTGCTGCTTAGGAGACCCAATAAACTGAATTCTCTATAATGGCCATTGGACACGATCCCCCTGTGGTAGGGCGCGATCCCCCTGTGGTAGGGCGCGATCCCCCCGCGGTAGGGCGCGATCCCCCCGCGGTAGGACACGATCCCCAGTGCTAGGACACGATCCCCCCGCGGTAGGGCGCGATCCCCCTGCAGTAGGACGCGATCCCCAGTGCTAGGACGCGATCCCCCCGCAGTTGGGCGCTATCCCCCCGCGGTAGGACATCATCCCCAGTGGTAGGGCGCCATCCCCCCGCGGTAGGGCGCGATCCCCAGTGCTAGGACGCGATCCCCCCGCGGTAGGGCGCGATCCCCCCATGGTAGGACATCATCCCCAGTGACCAGCTTTATTTTTTGTAATGATCCTAAATCCATTGTAGAGCATTGCTTTTCCTTTCATTGGTGCAGAATCCAGACTCCACGCTCTCTGTAGAGTGACTTTCTCTCTGTATACTTGTTGGTGTTGCTACACCCTCTGCTGAATATTTCTGGAACTACGCCTTCCCTGTAGCCCGCTCCACAGTGATGGGGATTTTGGGGGGTTATATTTAGGCTCCCTAAACTGCATGTTTTGATCTGTTTTAGGGGTTTAGAAAGTTTTGACATCCATGGTGGGAAGGGGAGCCCCCATCTGTGTCTGGACACATCTAGACTGATTTCCTTTAATGATTAACACAGTTATTTTGAGGACTGATTGATCCCACCAAACGCCAAAACAGAAACTTTCATTTTCAATCATTATTCATTACCTGAAGTCTTAGATATCAAGTCTTGATATGACTGTCTGCATCCATAACCCTTCATGTAATCTTCCCTATTGACTACGATGGTGAAATGTTGCCAAAATCTCCTGATTTCCACCAACAATTTGTGGAAATTAAAACTTTCAGAGAGATTGATGTGATGACTTTGGCTGCTACAGTTCATTCTATTACGAGTCTGGTTGGTTAATGTGGGTCATGTGATGTTCTGTATTCACAGAAATACCGGTACCAGGATGATGACTCCCCTCCTCTGGAACACAGTCCGGCTCATCTGGCCAACCCAATGAAGGCTCCGGAACTGGTCCATGTGTCAGAGAAGAACCTATCACAGATCGAGAATGTACACGGCTACGTCTCCCACTCCCACATCTCCCCCATGAAGGTGAGTGGAGACCAGAAAGGGGTCTGTAGCACCGGACAATGATGGGGTCTCCCAGTGTGTCATAGATTGAATGATAGAAAATCAGGAGCTGAATATAATTCTATTATGCATTGAAATGTGAATCCATATGTAATATAATAAATAAAACGTGGAGAACCCCTTCACCTGTCAGAGGGTTCTGGCCTGTTGGTGCCGGGATTGGTACAGATTTATCTTCTGTCAGAAACGACAACTGCTGGCTGGACTGCCGATTTCCCGGGGAAGGTGATCCTTCTCTACTTGTGCTAACTGCCATATATTACACAGTGAATGATAGAAGATGAGGAGCCGTGTGTGTGTGTGTGTGTGTGTGTGTGTGTGTGTGTGTATGTATGTGTGTATAATCTATATTGATCATTGCTGTGATGGTCAATTATCCTGTATCTGTCGTACAACAAATATCACCCAGTATATAATATATAGTACAGTATATGTACACCACAACAGAATGGGGGGGCTGATACTTCGCAGAGAAGGTGCTTTGCTTTCTTGTACACCATTTCTGAATTCTTCCTTCGTGTCAGACCTCGCACGTCCTCCCCCATAGACCCCCGCACGTCCTCCGCCATAGACCCCACAAATGTCTCCTATAGACTGCACACATCCTCCCCCATGGACCCCACACATCCTCCTCTATGGACCCCACAAATGCCTCCTATAGACTGCACGCATCCTCCCTCCCCTATAGACCCCACAAATCTCTCCTATAGACCTGGCTCATCCCCCTATAGACCCCATACATCTTTTCCTATAGATCGCACACATACCCTACAGTTCCCCCCCCTATAGACTTCACACATCCTCCCCATAGACCGCACACATTCCCCTATGTGTGAGCCGGAAAAGCCCTGTATGCCCACTCCGCATAACGCCTGAGGGAAAGGAAAGGGATACCCAGAGCCCCGCTAACCCACTTATAGACTTCTATATTGAAGGGGCACTAAAGCAAGAAATGATCCATCATCTCCTCCACCCCACCGCACTCCACTCTTGGACAACCACGGTTCAGCCAAATCCTGAAACTTTAAAGGGATTCTTTCCATATTCATCAAATGCAGACCCTCCCCCATAACCGGGCCTGGGCAATCCCTCCCCCATAACCGGGCCTGGGCAATCCCTCCCCCATAACCGGGCCTAGGCAATCCCTCCCCCATAACCGGGCCTGGGCAATCCCTCAATCCCAATGGCTCTCTAAAGACAGATTCAACGACCCTCCTCCCCAGGGCCTTCCTAGGAAGAGACTTAATTTCCTCCGCCGTCACTCGCCATTGCCGAAGCATTTTCAGACATGGGGCAACATAAGCCGGGAGCTTACCATGTTGGACCCTCAGGCTTCTCACTGGCCCACCATTCTCCCAGCTCCGTAGAAAAGGCCTAAACCAGGACTGAAAAATACCAACCCACCCAGGCGATTCCTATGCCAGCATGCTACCAAAATTATGTTTCAAAAACATCAGAGAAAAGAAAACCACCGGGTTGACCATACCTAGGCCACCCATCTGCCTGGGAAGGAAGGTTACAGACCTCTTAATGAGGTTCAGTTTGTGCCCCCATAACAGCTGGAAGAAACAACTGTAGATCCTCGCATAGAGAGACACTGGAACACAGACAAAGCTGACATACAGAAATACCGGGATCAGGTAAGTTTTAATCAGGTCAATCCTTTCCCTGTAAGAGAGTTTCCAATCCTTCCAGCTGGCCACCTTGGCATCGGCATCTTGTAGCCTGCTTACCCAATTTGCAAGGCCGTAATCACTGGGACCAAATCTGATGCCTAAAACCTCACTCTTATCCTGATTGCTCTTTGAGCCAGATACCTCAGCATACTGTTCCATCACCGAGACCACCTCCTCCATCTCCTGCCTCAGCATACTGTTCCATCACCGAGACCACCTCCTCCACCTCCTGCCTCAGCATACTGTTCCATCACCGAGACCACCTCCTCCTCTGCATACTGTTCCATCACCGAGACCACCTCCTCCGCCTCCTGCCTCAGCATACTGTTCCATCACCGATACCACCTCCTCCGCTTCCTGCCTCAGCGTAATGTTCCATCACCGAGACCACCTCCTCCATCTCCTGCCTCAGCGTACTGTTCCATCACCGAGACCACCTCCTCCGCCTCCTGCCTCAGCGTACTGTTCCATCACCGAGGCCGCCTCCTGCCTCAGCGTACTGTTCCATGACCGAGACGACCACCTCCACCTCCTGCCTCAGCGTACTGTTCCATCACCGAGACCACCTCCTCCGCCTCCTGCCTCAGCATACTGTTCCATGACCGAGACCACCTCCTCCGCCTCCTGCCTCAGCATACTGTTCCATGACCGAGACCACCTCCTCCGCCTCCTGCCTCAGCATACTGTTCCATGACCGAGACGACCACCTCCACCTCCTGCCTCAGCATACTGTTCCATCACCGAGACCACCTCCTCCACCTCCTGCCTCAGCATACTGTTCCATGACCGAGACCACCTCCTCCGCCTCCTGCCTCAGCATACTGTTCCATGACCGAGACCACCTCCTCCGCCTCCTGCCTCAGCATACTGTTCCATGACCGAGACCACCTCCTCCACCTCCTGCCTCAGCATACTGTTCCATGACCGAGACCACCTCCTCCGCCTCCTTCCTCAGCATACTGTTCCATCACTGAGGCCACCTCCTCCACCTCCTGCCTCAGCGTACTGTTCCATCACCGAGACCACCTCCTCCACCTCCTGTTTTAGCATACTGTTCCGTGACCAAGACCACCTCCTCCACCTCCTGTCTCAGCATACTGTTCCTTGACCGAGACCACCTCCTCCTGCCTCAGCATACTGTTCCATCACCGCGACCACCTCCTCTGCCTCCTGCCTCAGCATACTGTTCCATCACCGCGACCACCTCCGCTGTAGCATACTGTTCCATCACCGAGACCACCTCCTCCGCCTCAGAGACATGTCACCAGCATAGGCCACAACCCTCAGAGGAAGCTCACCAAAGGCACAACGGTCCGCTCCCTAACCTTCAGATGAAGGGACTGATTGCGAATGTGTATACCAGAGGACTCAAAGGACACCCCTGACACACACCCGAGCCTTCTGATCCAACCATTCTCAAGCATGAAGCTTTCAGCCTGTCTGTATAAAGTCTTTAGCCAATCGATAAAGCCCCCCTCCAGGCCATACTTGCCAAGAAGCAGCCATAGGTACTCATGATTGACCCAATCAAAGGCTTTGGCCTCATCCAAAGCCAGTAGGAACTTTCCCCAGCCTGCAGCCCTGCACTGTTCCAGGGCATCCTGGACAGCTAACACCACTGAAAAAGTTCTTCTACCCTGAACCGAACAGTGCTGATGACGAGAAAGTAAATTTGCCCGCAACAGACGATAAACGCCAGAAAAGTATCTTTGCCAGTATCTTCCTATCAACATTGAGAAGGCTAATGGGCCGCCAATTCTCAATTCTCGAGGAATCCTTACCCTTTGACAGAAGAATCACTGCAGGTTGTTGCATGGAGGGAGAGCGAACCCTCTCTCAGACATGGAGGGGGAGAGCGAACCCTCTCTCAGACAGCCATTAAACACCTCCACCAAATATGGGACCAGAGTCGCCTTAAAGTGCTTATAAAACTCGGCTGTCAATCCGTCTGGCCCAGGCGACTTCTTAATGGCCTTAACCCAGGGGTGTAGGTAAGGGGGGGGGGGGTGTCAGAGGAGTCTTAACCCCCCATAGCAGTTACTATCTGGTATAGGGAGAGACTGTAAAAGACAAGGGTGCTTTGCCCTAGGAGGATAACCACCTCCTCTCCCAGACTGTGGATTTTCTGTTGGGGAGGGAGGACGACCACCTCCTCACCCAGACTGTGGATCTGCTGCTGGGGAGATGACCTGGTTGCTCCATCTCCCTTACCCTCATCCGGCTGCTGGGATGACATTTCTCTGGTACTATCTCCTTGGCACACAGATCTTTGCTGAGAAGGGAAAACCATTTCTTCTGCTCTGGCTGACTGTTGGGGAGGGAGGACAACCACCTCCTCTCCCAGACTGTGGAACTGTCACTGGGGAGATGAAACGCTGACTACTTCTTCTCCTTGTGGTTCCTGTGTAAGTGTTGGGCAGAGGTAGTAGACCCTCTGGCCTGTTTCCAGAGCTATTGCTGGGCATTGCACCCAAAACTAGGGACACTAACTTGGGTACAAAACTGAAAATACTTTATTGAGCAGAAATACAGGTTTTTATACGCTTCAGAAATAGGGAGAGTCCCCACATGAACAATAGAAACAATTATTACACATTGGGATACACGTCCCACACTGATTAGATAAGGGGGTGAAGCTCACATCAGTCCAATCCTATCATGTGGGAACCTCCAGGAGGACCAAACAGGTGACTCCATTAACAACAATAGGACAAACACACAATGGTAAACACATCACATCTTAAAAAACAGATTACAGAAAAACACCTCAACATCAGGCTGTTTTGAGCTGATTATATTGCCATCTGCTCTGAGTCTCGGGGGGGTTGAAGCAGTCAGTGCTGGTTTGGGTACAGAGACCCTAACTCTGTATCCTGGTCTTCCTGAGACATGGACTTCAATGCAATGTAAAACTGCACAAGGTACTCCAAAAGGTCCTCCAGGCACACAGCTCCCAAAGAATAGAGCCCCCTCAGATGCCAGGGTCCATGGTCAGTAGACAAGAGGCTAGCCTGCAGTCCCCTCCCAAAGACCCTGTTCCGGTTTGGTCTGTCGCATCACTGAACTCTCCCCATTTCCTTCTCTTCCCAATCTATGTCCCCCCACCTCTGTTCTTCCAGGAGCTTCACTCACTGCCCTGCTGATTTCATGTCCAATTAGCACTTAGACAACTGACCTCTGATGTAAGGGGGCACCCTGCTGGTTACTGATGTAAGGGGGCACCCTGCTGGTTACTGATGTAAGGGGGCACCGTGCTGGTTACTGATGTAAGGGGGCACCCTGCTGGTTACTGATGTAAGGGGGTACCCTGCTGGTTACTGATGTGAGGTAGACTCTGCTGGTTACTGATGTAAGGGGGACAATGCTGGACTGTAGTGTAAGAGGGCACTCTCCTGGATTCTGATATAGGGGGGACTCTGCTGGTTTCTGATGTCAGGAGGCACTCTGCTGGATTCTGATGTCAGGGGGCTCTCTGCCAGATTCTGATGCAAGGGGGCACTCTGCCGGATTCTGATGCAAGGGGGACTTTGCTGTCAGGTGGGACTCTGCAGACTCTGATGTAAGGTGTTGGAACTCTAGGGAATCTGATGTAAGGTGGGATTTGGAAACATGGATAAAGGGGGGGAGCTAAGGAATTTGAAGTAAGGGAGGACTCTTATGATGTAAATTTGGTGCTCTACCTGACTGCTGTACTTCATATATTTTGTTTTTTACTTACTCCTGACCCCCCTGCACTCTATACATTATGCTGAACATAGACTTGACCGAGGTGTTTCAACAGTTGCTGGTTTTAGTGAAATTCTTCTTTAAGGTTCGGTAAGGCAGCCCATACATTACCCATTAGGGAGCTGATTCCCCCATTAGGGAGCTGATTCCCCCATCCACATATTCAAGGTGCTGATCAGTGTATTCAGGTATGGAGGAGCCCCACTGTTGACCATAGATGAGTCAATGGTTGAACAAAAAAAAAACTGACCTGATTCAAGTGTGTGGATGGTGGAATCCTCTGTGTTGAGTTTTTATATTCTGACAGCAGGGAGACTCCCCCGTCCTCAAAGTATACAGATCATAGTTACATAGTTAGTCTGGCTGATAAAAAGATAAAAGTCCATCCAGTTCAACCATTAAAAAGAAAAAAAAAAGTTATCCTACACCTACAGCTGATCCAGAGGAAGGCAAAAACCCCCCCAGCAAAGCACGATCCAATCTGCTCCTGCAGGGGAAACATTCCTTCCTGACCCCCCGAGAGGCAATCGGATATTTCCTGGATCAACGTTCCCTATAAATGTTCTATTCTGTGTATTTAATCTGATCAGCTTTGCTGGCTAGAGCCTGCAGCATTGATGGAGCAGGGAACATCTGATAGGGTGATCGATCGGTAGAGCGACTTCTGTCCTGCACATACATAGATTGGCCGGTCTATGTGGAACTTCTCTCCATGGATGGCAGGCTTTAGAGTGCAATAACAGAGTGCGGAGGATTTCTCCATCCACCTTGCTTTTGTGGATCCGGAAATCTGTTTGTTTTTTATATCTGCCCACTGGCTGATCAAAAAAAAAAAGGATCCGAGTACGGCCAGGCTCATGCTTGTGCTCCATGTGTTATGTTTCATATGTCTGATTGAAGCTTTTTTTAATTTTTTTTTTTCAAAAGTTTTAATGAAGTTCATTTTTGCAGCAGGCTCAAAGTGTTGGCTCTCTGTCTTTATTCTTTTTATACATCTGTGAAGAGGCCTTCGTTCCTCTTCACCTCTGTGATGGGAGTGACTTTGGGTGGGAGGCCCATGGAACACAGCTCACTTTGGGTGGGGGGCCCATGGAACACAGCTCACTTTGGGTGGGGGGCCCATGGAACACAGCTCACTTTGGTGGGGGGGCCCATGGAACACAGCTCACTTTGGAGAGGTGGGGAGACCCCTGTCTCAGCTCCCCATGGGAACCGCCATCAGGATGATCGAGGCACACATTTCTTAGCCTGCTTACCCCCCTCCCTACTTGGAGACCCTACACGTTTCAATGTCCTCTGTGATTCCTCCTCCATGAAAACCTCATCACCCAAAGATCCCTCATCCTCCACCTCTGAAAACTCCTCAAAAGCTTTTGACACCTCCACCCTCACTGGTTCTGGAACACGGACATCCTTTCTTCTCCTCCGCCTTCTACCCGGTTTTTCCTTTTTAGCGTCCAAATATTCCATTTCCTCACTTGACAATCCTGATGGCAGATCTCCTCCCCCTGCCCCCCAGGATATCCTCAGCCAAAACCCCCCATTTACCCCTCTCCCCACATCATTCACTCCACATTATTCACCTCACACTCCATACCAACCACTGTCATCTCCTTCCCACCATCATCCAGTCCATCGCCCAGTCCACACTTTGGCATCTGCTGACCTCCCAGCTGCACTTCTGCCATGCTGAGCAAGGGAGGTTGGTGCAACCATACGTGTTGGTCCAGCACCCTCCATTACTTTAGGATAAACAGGTGCAGGCATAGACTTGACAACCACATTTTCTGACACTGGGGAACCACAGACTGCGGGGACACTGACACCTCACACGCACAGATTCTGATGGGACACAGACACTGGGGTCCCCTAGTACAACCTCAGCCAGCTCAGACTCTTCCCTATTCATATGAACGAATTCCTCCACTAACTCTGGCCTATTGTGCATAGTCTCGGGCACTGGCTATAACCGTGACCAATCTCATCACACAAGTTACACCTAATGATCTTCCATTCCCTCACCAGATGCTTCAGGCCCTGACACATAGAGCACTTCTGCTCTGGACAGGAAGAGGAGAAATGTTCTTTGGCTCCACATTTATGTCACAGCTTTGGTTGTCCAGGGTAGAAGACAGCCTATCTCTACCAATAAAGGCAGAGCAGGGCAAATGCTGGACCACATTCCCACACACTCTCAACCCCACCAACCACCCCTCCATATCCCTCTCTCATCCACACCGACCATCCACCCGTCCATATTCCCCTTTCTCCCACCCGTCCATATTCCTCTATCATCCACAATGTTTTTTAAGGGACACAACGTTTCACCAAAACCTCCTCAGCCAGACCCATAATTCCTCGGGGGGGGGGGTATGGATTCATTCCTAGTCAGGATAGTCACATTTGTAATCCCGGGTTGTTGTGATCTTACCTTGAGAACAAGCTCCTTGCAGTCCGGCTGGCCCCTTGCAGTCCGGCGGGCCCCTATAGATGTGCTTGTATCGTTCCCAAAACAGATCGAGTGATTCTGGCCACACAAATTACAAATCCTATTCACAGGAACCTGCCGGACTGATTAGGGCATAAATATCCTCCGCCTTAAATCCCATGGATGGGATCCTGTCCACAACCAGTCTTCTGATAGGTGGAATCCCTCCTCCTTCCCACCTGACCTCTACCACATTCCTGTGTGTAAAGGAAGAAGGTGCATTAGGCGACAGACCCACAACTGGCTCCATTCCAGCAACAGCAGGACTTTGTCCTGACGGAACCCTAGCATAACTCCTACCTGGAACAGCTGATGCTGACCCAGAATTTCCACATTCAAGCACATTTACCGGCTGCATAGAAACCTCCTGAGTTCAGGTTTGGCAGATTGCCCACTACCTCATACTCCCTGTTCCAGCCATGGTGTCCATGCAGAACTCCTGCTCTGCAGCCTTGCTGTCCATGCAGCACTCCTGTTCTGTGTTTCCACAGCCAGTGGGAAAATCTGTACCTGGATTCCCTCCATTTCCTTCTGCATTTTTTGCCGATTGCAAGGATTTGTCAACCGATGCAATCTTTTCCTCTACAGTAGCAATCACAGGAACGTCCTGCACACACACTGCACTCCCTCTCCAGCACTTACTGAAACCATTCCAGCATGTCCTCCATCAGCAGACACTGTGGCACTGCCGCCATTTTGAATCCTAACAAAACTCCGCTTTTCCTAGACTCTCTCTTAAAGGCCCTAGGACGATACCCTCCCCATCTTCTTCTTTGTTTACAAACGTTTTTATTTTTGCAAGGATAAACCGCAAAATACAGTATGTGCAGACAGTACACAGAACAGAGATAAAGCACTTACATAAAAGTACGATACTCACAAGTATAGTAATGCAGGAAACTTTAGATCGAGAAAATGAAAAGCATTTGTAAGTACATGAAAATCAATTGACAAAATAGGTTGAGAGATACAACTGGCAACAGTATATGTCAATCAACCTTCACATGACAGATTCCATCGTGTAGTATATGTCTATAAGTCTTCCATGATTCCCATTATCAAACAAATGCATTTTATCCAACAAAATATAGTGAATCCGCTCCATAAGCATCCCAGCATCAACTCTGTGCAAAACAGATGGCAGGGGTACAGAATCGGATTTCCAGTTCAAAGCAATAGCCCATAAAGTAGCGATACAAATGGTATGTATCAATCATATCAGCAGTAGAGACCCCAGGGATAGGAGCACCCAGAAGACAAATCTGTAAAGACAAAGTAAGTGGAGAGCCCACCAGTGAGGTAGCCACCTCAGATATCTTACGTCAAACCGAAGAGACGGTTGGGCAGTCCCAACAAGTATGTACCAAGGTACCTGTATGGCCACAACCCCTGAAACATAAGGGAGATGTCTGTGGGAACAACACATGCAATCTAGATGGAGTATAATACCATCTTGTGAGAACCTTAAGGGCCGTCTCACGTACAGAAATGGATCTAGAACACTTACAGATGTTATCCACCATAGAATCCCAGTCCTCCTCTGAAAAACAAACACCACTATCCTCTTCCCATTTTCGTCTATACAAGAGGGGCGTAGAAGAGTAACAGAGCAAAAATTGGTGATAGAAGTCAGAGATAAGACCCTTACCCCCTAGGAGAGTCACGGCAGACACGGTCAAAAAATGAAATCGGGGAAGAGGGTGTAAGGCCAAAATGTGAGTTAAAAAAATGTCTGATCTGTCGATAATGATGGTATTCCCGGAGAGGAACATCAAAAAGCCCACGTAACATATCAATGGTGATAAAAGATCCTCCCCTCTGAAAATCTGATAATCTAATAAAAGATCTGTCATACCACCAGCGAAAAGCCTGAGGAGCAGAGAAAGCAGTGATAAATGTTGGGTCTCCAAAGAATGAGATACCTGAAGGGACAGATGAGACTAAATTAAATTTCAGTTTACATTTGGACCAAAGCATCAATGAGAGGGTTACTATAGAGTTATGAAAAGTGAGCGATCGGGGGGAAAGCTTAGACCACAATATGCCCGGTAAATAATTGACTGAGATTCAAACTTGACCCACGGGATCTGGAAGTTAACAGTTGCCCATTGAGATAATTGTGCAAAATGGGCCAAGAGATAGTATAACCAAAAATTAGGAAGGCCAAGACCACCTGTTCGTTGGGAGCAGTACAAAATGGAGGAGGCAAAACGTGGGCGCCTATTACTCCAAATGAAGGTGCTAATAGTCCGCTGAAAGTGATCCAAAAAATGTTTTTGGGACTGGGAGTGCTCTAAAAAGATAAAGTAACTTGGGTAGAATATTCATTTTGACCGCCGTGACTCTACCCAGAAAAGAAATAGGGTAACCATGCCAAATTTTTAGTAAAGTGGAAAGACGTGATACACATGGAGGATAGTTAGCAGCAAACACATCTGAGTATTTAGGAGTGAGATTGATACCCAAATAGAAAATCCGGTCAGTAACCCAACGAAACAGGAAGGAGCTACGGAGAGATGCACTTAGGGAATCAGGAACTCCAACAGGCATAATCACCGATTTAGCAAAATTAACAGTAAGACCCGAGACTATAGCAAAATCATTCAAAACGGCACATAAATTTGTCAATGAGGTTAATGGGTTGGTAAGAGAGCATAACATCGTCAGCATGCATGCATATCTTGAAGGTTGAAACTAACAATGGGTAGCCAGAAATATCCGGATGTGACCTAATTGCTATAGCTAAAGGTTCCAACACCAGCGCAAATAGAAGGGGGGAAAGAGGACAACCTTGACGGGTGCCTCTACCCAGTGTAAAAAAATCAGAATTACAGCCAGGAAGCCTTATTCTAGTTTTAGGGGAGTCCTAAAGAGCATGAATACCAGCTAAAAACTCATCGCTGAAGCCCATCTTTTGTAGCAAGGAAAACAAGGCCAAAGAACACTGTCAAAGGCCTTGTTAATATCCAGACTCATCAATAAAACCTCTTTAGAATGTAAATTGGCATCTTGTATTACATTTAAAGTGAGGCGTATATATCAGTAATAAACCTGTCTGGAATAAATCCTGATTGGTCCGGAGAAACCAAAGAGGAGATAATTGGGGCAAGCCTGTCTGCCAAAATACGACTAAATAATTTCAGATCATTGTTTATTACAGAAATGGGCCCTCCTCATCCTCTTCATCTGACAAGTCGGTGGAAAACCAATACTTTCTGCCACTCCAGGAAGATTCCATTTCCTCAATAGCTTGCATTAATCCTCCATTTTCCTCATGCTCCTCCTGAAATGACCCAGACTGCTGGGGAGGGAGGCAGATACTGACTTTAGTGCGACACATCCTGAGACAGGGATCACCACTTGGAACCAATACCCCCATCCATACTGCTGTCGTCCTGGTACCCACCCTCTGGCTGGTATTTGCACAGAAACGTTTCTTCATCTGCTGGAACCTTTCCTATATTTTTTTTTTTTAACATACCGCTGTTTTCTTTCAGAGGCAACCAGCATTTCCTGCGTCCGTTAGAGACTTCAGCTTGGAGTCTTGCCTCTTACTGCTCCAGGTCTTGTCATGCAGAGTTTTCTTCTTCTTGAATTCAGCTTTCAGCACCACAAGCTACTGTTCCTCCTTAGCTATACGGCAAAGTTATTCACCACTCTGTCCTGGAAAGCTGGTAAGGACTTGCCCTGCATAGGGCCAAGTCCAGGGTCCATCGCAGCTTGAGCATGTGGCATAGGCCTCAGTCCCTCTGGAGAGTCCCCACCTTCATCCTCCCTATCCTGCTGCATCATGGCTGGGGAAAAGGCTGTAGGAGAGCCCCAGACTTGTAGGCGGGTAGCCTTCTGTGTATTTAGTTAGCACCCAGCTGCCTAGGACAGGGGGAAAGGGGTAATGCTTTGACGCCTATCCCTGGTGTGTTTAAGAGCTTTTACTGGGGTCCAGTCTCCGTCCTGTGATATATAAAAGGGAATGGGTCAGGGACCTGTTGTGGAGAGTAGAAGCGAGTAAAAGAAAGTTGAAGCTTTGGGCCTCCAAGGTCTCTGTGGAACACTCAGAGAAACGTATGGGAATCACGCAACTAAAGACTAGCTGGGACCTCTGGTCTGCTTTGGAATGCCGACTTGCTGGGAGAACCCTGGAACATGGACTTGGAGTATTGCCAAGCATGGACTCTTCTCAAAAACTCCACCTGTGAAGGTAACCTGGGGCAGCCACAGTTAGGTTCAGTTGGGGAAGGATGTTATTGCATGTTATACATGTTTTACCAAATTCATAGTAAAAGGTGATTCTACTGCTTAGAGCCCGGTCTGAAATTATGCAAGTGGTGCATGCACGGTCCTGGCGTATTACTAAAGAAAGAGGGTTCATGGCCACAGCAGAGGTTTATGAGTAATTGCAAGACAGAAATTGTTGGTGGTAGTTTCAACTACCACCTCTATGCCGATGACACACAAATCTATCTCTCAACCCCCCACCTCACCCCCTCAGTCTCCGCCCCCCACCTCACCCCCTCGGTCTCCGCCCGAATCACACACCTACTGAGCGACATATCAGACTGGATGTCGCTCCACTTCCTTAAACTGAACCTCTCCAAAACCGAGTTTCTTGTCTTCCCCCCAGACCGCACACCACCCCCCATTGACTTCTCCATCACATCCAACAACGCTACTATCAAACCCGCCCTGCAGGCCAGAGTACTTGGTGTCATTCTGGACTCCAACCTATCCTTCCAGCCCCAAGTCCAATCTTTAACAAACTCGTGCAGACTCCATGTCCGCAACATCGCCAAAATTCGCACGTTCCTAACCCCAGAAACCACTAAACAACTCATCCCCTCCCTCATCATATCACGACTCGACTACTGCAACTCCCTCCTCACTGGCCTGCCTCGCCGCTGGCTATCCCCGCTTCAGTCCATCCTGAACACGGCTGCCAGACTCATTCACCTTTCCAACCGCTCCATCTCCGCCACCCCCCTCTGCCAATCCCTCCACTGGCCTCCACTCAGTGTCTTCCACCCCCCTCTGCCAATCCCTCCACTGGCCTCCATTCAGTGTCCTCCACCCCCCTCTGCCAATCCCTCCACTGGCCTCCACTCAGTGTCCTCCACCCCTCTCTGCCAATCCCTCCACTGGCCTCCATTCAGTGTCCTCCACCCCCCTCTGCCAATCCCTCCACTGGCCTCCACTCAGTGTCCTCCACCCCCCTCTGCCAATCCCTCCACTGGCCTCCACTCAGTGTCCTCCACCCCTCTCTGCCAATCCCTCCACTGGCCTCCATTCAGTGTCCTCCACCCCCCTCTGCCAATCCCTCCACTGGCCTCCACTCAGTGTCCTCCACCCCCCTCTGCCAATCCCTCCACTGGCTTCCGATTGCGCAACGGATCAAATTCAAAATCCTAACACTGACGTACAAAGCCGTCCACCATACTGCCCCGTACTACATCACTGACCTAATATCCAAGTACCACCCAGCACGCACACTCCGCTCCTCACAAGACCTCCTTCTCTCTAGTTCCCTGGTCTCCTCCTCCCATGCCCACCTCCAGGACTTCTCCAGGGTGTCACCCATCCTCTGGAACTCCCTGCCCCAACCCATCAGATTATCACCTACTCTCCTCTCCTTTAGGCGCACCCTGAAAACCCATCTCTTCAGGGAAGCCTACCCCACCCCCTGCTAACTTGCCGACCTCCTCCACTCCTCCTACCACTCCATCCCCCACAGCTATCTCCTCCTGTACCACCATCCCCTCCCACCTAGATTGTAAGCTCCAAGGATCAGGGCCCTCAATCCCCTCATGTATTGTATTGGTATTGTTCTGTCACATGTTCTGTCCCCCCTCTGTATTGTACAGTGCTGAGCCAACTATTGGCGCTTTATAAATACTGTATAATAATGTATAATACATAAGGGGGGGATATGATCTCCATGTATAATACATAAGGGGGGGATATGATCTCCATGTATAATACATAAGGGGGGATATGATCTCCATGTATAATACATAAGGGGGGATATGATCTCCATGTATAATACATAAGGGGGGATATGATCTCCATGTATAATACATAAGGGGGGATATGATCTCCATGTATAATACATGAGGGGGGATATGATCTCCATGTATAATACATAAGGGGGGATATGATCTCCATGTATAATACATAAGGGGGGATATGATCTCCATGTATAATACATAAGGGGGGATATGATCTCCATGTATAATACATAAGGGGGGATATGATCTCCATGTATAATACATAAGGGGGATATGATCTCCATGTATAATACATAAGGGGGGATATGATCTCCATGTATAATACATAAGGGGGGATATGATCTCCATGTATAATACATAAGGGGGGATATGATCTCCATGTATAATACATAAGGGGGGGATATGATCTCCATGTATAATACATAAGGGGGATATGATCTCCATGTATAATACATAAGGGGGATATGATCTCCATGTATAATACATAAGGGGGGGATATGATCTACATGTATAATACATAAGGGGGATATGATCTCCATGTATAATACATAAGGGGGGGGATATGATCTCCATGTATAATACATAAGGGGGGGGATATGATCTCCATGTATAATACATAAGGGGGGGGATATGATCTCCATGTATAATACATAAGGGGGGGATATGATCACCATGTATAATACATAAGGGGGGATATGATCTCCATGTATAATACATAAGGGGGGATATGATCTCCATGTATAATACATAAGGGGGGGGATATGATCTCCATGTATAATATATAATGGGGGATATGATCTCCATGTATAATACATAAGGGGGGGATATGATCTCCATGTATAATACATAAGGGGGGATATGATCTCCATGAATAATACATAAGGGGGGATATGATCTCCATGTATAATACATAAGGGGGGATATGATCTCCATGTATAATACATAAGGGGGGGATATGATCACCATGTATAATACATAAGGGGGGGATATGATCACCATGTATAATACATAAGGGGGGATATGATCACCATGTATAATACATAAGGGGGGATATGATCTCCATGTATAATACATAAGGGGGGATATGATCTCCATGTATAATACATAAGGGGGGATATGATCTCCATGTATAATACATAAGGGGGGGATATGATCTCCATGTATAATACATAAGGGGGGGATATGATCTCCATGTATAATACATAAAGGGGGGATATGATCTCCATGTATAATACATAAGGGGGGATATGATCTCCATGTATAATACATAAGGGGGGATATGATCTCCATGTATAATACATAAGGGGGGATATGATCTCCATGTATAATACATAAGGGGGGATATGATCTCCATGTATAATACATAAGGGGGGGATATGATCTCCATGTATAATACATAAGGGGGGATATGATCTCCATGTATAATACATAAGGGGGGGATATGATCTCCATGTATAATACATAAGGGGGGGATATGATCTCCATGTAGTGGTTCATATAGTGAACTCGGTGTAGTTATTCCCCCTGAGGTCATTACAGAGGACAAGGGGGCGCTCTTTACATCTGGAGGAAAAGAAATGTAATCTCCAATCACAAAGAGATTTCTTCACAGTAAGAGCTGTGAGAATGTGGAATAGACTCCCTCCAGAGTTGGTTGTGGCCAGCTCAGTGGATTGCTGTAGGAAAGTCCTGGATCCTTTCTTGGATACACAGAATATAACTGGATAGAACATTTATAGGGAACGTTGATCCCGGGAATATCCGATTGCCTCTCGGGGGGTCAGGAAGGAATTTTTCCCCTGCAGGAGGAGATTGGATCGTGCTTTGCTGGGTTTTTCCTTCCTCTGGATCAGCTGTGGGTGTAGGACTAACTTTTTTTTTTTTTTAATGTTTGAACTGGATGGACTTTTATCTTTTTTTAGCCAGACTAACTATGTAACTATATGTGACTGGCTCAGTGTTCCCTTGTTCCCTGTACAGCGCTGCGGTATATGTCAGAGCTATATAAATGTATAGTAATTTTCTGTGACTGTGGGGGACGGGACATTAGAGTGCAAGCTCCTCTGGTGCTCATAGGTAGTTCCCTGAAGTCAGTGATCTGGGAGGGTTCCGTGTTGCCCCATTGATGACAGTTGTAGTGTTTTATTGGTGTTCTTTATGGTGGTTCCGGTGGCAGCATCTTTCTGGTTGCTATGGTAACAGGAACTCCGGTCTTTATGCGTCGTTTGCTTCTCTGTTTGCATTGAAAATGGTTTCATTTCTCTGACATAACGGAGTTCTTTCTTATATTTATTCCCTTAATTGAGGATCTTCTCAATTCATCTCCTCCAGGATCACACCGATCTCCTCCCCATATCTGTCCATCTCTCTACACAATTATATGATTCAGACAGACAGGATTGGCCGGACCAAGAAGTGTGACATGGTAATGGCAATTCCCGAAATGTTCACAGGTTACAAAGGGGATAGGAGGGGGGTCCGGGGACATTCTAGGGGGGAGGGGATAGGAGGGGGGTCCAGTGACATCAGGGAAAGGGGATGATATAAAGGGAATAGGAGGCGAGTCCGGGGACATTATCGGGGGGGAGGGGATAATATAAAGGGGATAGGAGGGGGGTCAGGGGACATTATGGGGGGGGATAATATAAAGGGGAAAAGAGGTGAGCACAAAAACATAAACATGGGGTAGGGGATAAGAAATGAGTCCAGGTAGTGAAGTCCACAATCTCTCCTCAGTCTGGGGCATGCTGTTACATAATGTGCGGCTAATTTCACGGTTGGCTCCTCTTCTCCCAGTGGAATGTGGAGTTTCCCCTTTTGCTGTATAGAAGTGAAGTCTGGAATGAGAGCGGGGAATCTCTGGGAGTCCCTCTCAGGCTCATCCTTCAGGGCTCCTTGTTCACCCCACTGACAGTCTACATTTTCCAGGACCGTAGTACTTCTATGCCTCCCCAATTGGATAAGGTGTTGGGAGTGTTGGGCAGAGAGGGTACTAATAGTTTGTTGGAAGTGTTGGGGAGAAGGGGTGTTGATTGGTTGTTGGTACAATTGGGTTTACAGGCTGCTGATGGCTCATTTGATGGATGGCGGGGTGATGGGTTGTTAGAAGTGTTTAGTGCAGAGGGTGCTATTGAGTTGTTGGGAGTTTTGGATAGATGGGAGTGCTGGTGGGCTGTTGAATGTGTTGGGTGGACAGGGTGCTATTGATTTTTGGGAGTGTTGGATTGAGTTGCTACAAGGTTGTTAGGACTGTTGGATGGACAAAGGGCTAATTAGTTGTTGACAATGTGGAATGGATGGGATGCTAATGGTTTGTTGGTAGTGTTTGATGTATGGGTTGTTGGATTGTTGGGAGTGTCGAGCTGATGGGTTGTTTGGATTTCTTAAATTATGTGGTGCTGATAGGTTGTTGGAAGTGTGGAATTGATGGGGTATTGATGGGTTGTTGGATGGATGGGGTGCTGATGGGGTGTTTGGTGGATGGGTTGCAGACGGGTTGTTGGGAGTGTTGGATGGATGGGTTGTTGGGAGTGTTGGATGGATGGGGTGCTGATGGGTTGTTGGGAGTGTTGGATGGATGGGGTGCTGATGGGGTGTTTGGATGGGGTGCTGATGGATTGTCGGGAGTGTTGGATGGATGGGGTGCTGATGGGGTGTTGGTGGATGGGTTGCAGACGGGTTGTTGGGAGTGTTGGATGGATGGGTTGTTGGGAGTGTTGGATGGATGGGGTGCTGATGGGGTGTTTGGTGGATGGGGTGCTGATGAGTTGTTGGATGTATGCGGTATTGATAGGTTGCTGGCAGTGGTGAAAGGAAGGGATGTTGAGGTGTTGTAGATATTTTTGGGTAGACAGAGTTCTGAGATGATTTATATATTTGTAGTTGTTTATTATAAAGGAGGGTTTTTTGGATTGCTTTAGGAACACTTGTCCCTTTTTCAGTCTCTTCCCCACCCGCATTTCTTTCCTTCCTCTCATTTCTTCCACCTTCTCCTTTTCTTCTGTCTCTCTTCCTCTTAACTCCTTTTTATACCCTCATCAACGTACAGAGGGAAAATGATTTGATCCCCTGCAGATTAGGTGTAAGTTTGTCCACTTACAAAGAAATGAAGGGTCCATCATTTTTATCATAGATGTATTTTAAATGAAAGAGACAGAATATCAACCAAAATCCAGAAAAAACACACTACAATTGTTATAAATGGAGTTGCAGTTCAGTGAGTAAAATAAGTATTTGATCACCTACCAACCAACAATGAACTACACAGGAGGAGCTTGTGAATGATCTCAAGGTAGTTGGGACCACAGTCATGAAACAAACAATTGGTAACACAATATGCCACCATGGATCCTGCAGTGCCCGCAAGGCCCCATCCTCAAGGCACATGTGCAGGCCCGTCTGAAGTTTGCCACTGAACATCTAAATGTTTCAGAGAAGAATTGGGAGCAAGTGCTGTGGTCAGATGAGACCAAAATTGAGCTCTTTGGCATTTTCTCAACTCGCCGTGTTTGGAGAAAGAAAAATGCTGACTATGACCCTAGGAACTCCATCCCTACAGTCAGGCACGGAGATGGAAACTTTCCGCTTTGGGACTGTTTCTCTGCTAAAGGTACAGGCTGACTTTGCTGCATTGAGGGACCAATGGACAGGGCCACGTATTGTAAAATCTTGGATGAGATCCTTCAGCCAGAACACTCAGGATGAGTTGTGGATGGGTCTTCCAGCCTGCCAATGACCTAAAACATACCGTCAAGGCAACAAAGGAGTGGCTCAAGAAGAAGCACATTAAGGTCCTGGAGTTACCTAGCCAGTCTCCACACCTTCATCCTATAGAAAATATGGAGGGAACTGAAATTTCGAGTTGCCAAGCAACAAGCAAGAAACCTTAAGGATTTAGAGAAAATCTGTAAAGAGTGGACCAAAATCCCTCCTGAGTTTTCTGCAAACCTGGTAACAGACAACAAGAAACGTCTGACCTCTGTGATTTCCAACAAGGGTTCCGCCACCAAGTACTTAGTCTTGTTTTGCTTGGGGATCAAATACTTATTTTACTTACTGAACTGCAAATCCATTTATAACATTTGTTTCATGTGTTTTGATAGGTTGCTGGCAGTGGTGAAAGGAAGGGATGTTGAGGTGTTTGTAGATATTGTTGGGTAGACAGAGTTCTGAGATGATTTATGTATTTGCAGTTGTTTATTACAGTGGGGCAAAAAAGTATTTAGTCACCACCAATTGTGCAAGTTCTCCCACTTACAGAGATGAGAGAGGCCTGTAATTGGCATCATAGGGAGACCTCAACTATGAGAGACAAAATGAGAAAACAAATCCAGACAATCTCATTGGCTGATCTGGAAAGAATTGATTTGCAAATTATGGTGGAAAATAAGTATTTGGTGAATATGAAAAGTTCATGTCAATACTTTGTTATATATCCTTTGTTGGCAATGACAGAGGTCAGACGTTTCCTGGAAGTCTTCACAAGGTTGGCACACACTGTTGGTGGTATGATGGCCCATCCTCCATGCAGATCTCCTCCTCCATGCAGATCTCCTCTGAAGCAGTGATGTTTTGGGGCTGTCTTTGGGCAACACGGACTTTCAACTCCCTCCAAAGGTTTTCTATGGCGTTGAGATCTGGAGACTGGCTAGGCCACTCCAGGACCTTGAAATGCTTCTTACGAAGCCACTCCTTCGTTGCCCGGGCGGTATGTTTGGGATCATTCTCATGTTGGAAGACCCAGCCACGTTTCATCATCAATGCCCTTGCTGATGGAAGGAGGTTTGCACTCAAAATCTCACGATACATGGCCCCATTCATTCTGTCCTGTACATGGATCAGTCGTCGTGGTCCCTTTGCGGAGAAACAGCCCCAAAGCATGATGTTGCCACCCCCATGCTTCACAGTAGGTATGGTGTTCTTTGGATGCAACTCAGCATTCTCTCTCCTCCAACCACAATGAGTTGTGTTTCTACCAAACCGTTCTATTTTGGTTTCATCTGACCATATGACATTCTCCCAATCCTCTTCTGGATCATCCAAATGCTCTCTAGCAAACTTCAGACGGGCCCGGGCATGTACTGGCTTAAGCAGGGGGCCACGTCTGGCACTGCAGGATCTGAGTCCCTGGCGGCGTAGTGTGTTACTGATGGTAGCCTTTGTTACGTTGGTCCCAGCTCTCTGCAGGTCACTCACTAGGTCCCCCCCGTGTGGTCCTGGGATTTTTGCTCACCGTTCTTGTGATCATTTTGACCCCACGGGGTGAGATCTTGCGTGGAGCCCCAGATGGAGGGAGATTATCAGTGGTCTTGTATGTCTTCCATTTTCTAATTATTGCTCCCACAGTTGATTTGTTCACACCAAGCTGCTTGCCTATTGCAGATTCAGTCTTCCCAGCCTGGTGCAGGTCTACAATTTTGTTTCTGGTGTCCTTCGACAGCTCTTTGGTCTTCACCATAGTGGAGTTTGGAGAGTGACTCTTTGAGGTTGTGGACAGGTGTCTTTTATACTGATAACAAGTTCAAACAGGTGCCATTGATACAGGTAATGAGTGCAGGACAGAGGAGCCTCTTAGAGAAGAAGGTCCAGGTCTGTGAGAGCCAGAAATCTTGTTGTTTGTAGGTGACCAAATACTTATTTTCCACCATAATTTGCAAATAAATTCTTTCCAGATCAGCCAATGAGATTGTCTGGATTTGTTTTCTCATTTTGTCTCTCATAGTTGAGGTCTCCCTATGATGCCAATTACAGGCCTCTCTCATCTCTGTAAGTGGGAGAACTTGCACAATTGGTGGGGACTAAATACTTTTTTGCCCCACTGTATAAAGGAGGGTTTTTGGATTGCTTTAGGAACACTTGTCCCTTTCAGTCTCTTCCCCACCCCCATTTCTTTCCTTTCTCTCTCATTTCCTCCACCTTCTTCTTTTCTTCTGTCTCTCTTCCTCTTAATTCATTTTATACCCCCATCAACGTATCTCTTCTCTCTCCATCTCTTCTGTATCTTTCTACACAAACTCTCTCCATATCTCCCTCTCCCAACACTTCTCTCTCATATCACCCATTTTCCCTCTTCCTCTCTCCCCCTATCCCTCCTCTCCTCCCCCTATCCCTCCTCTCCTCCCACGCATCGATCTCCTTCCTCTCTTCATTTCTCTCCTTCCCCTGTCAATCTCTCACTTCTGCCTAACATCCTCTTTCCTTCTATTCATCTCTCTCATTCCTCTTTCTCCTTCCCGTCTCTTCCTACACCTCTCTTTCCTTTATAGCTCCATAATAATCCCTCCCCCTAGTCATCTCTCCTTTCTCTCTTCCTTTCTTCTTTCGCTTGTCTTTCTCCCCTTTACATCTATCACCCTCTCCCCCGTCCCTCCTGGCCACCACTCATCTCCCTTTCTCTTTTCTACTGCCTCTTCCCCTCTCTCTTTCTATCTCTCCGTTATCCTTTCTCCCCTTCTCCTCCCATTCAGATCTCTCCTTCTCCTCTTCCTTTCTCCCCTTCTCCTCCCATTCAGATCTCTCCTTCTCCTCTTCCTTTCTCCCCTTCTCCTCGCATTCAGATCTCTCCTTCTCCTCTTCCTTTCTCCCCTTCTCCTCCCATTCAGATCTCTCCTTCTCCTCCTCCTTTCTCCCCTTCTCCTCCCATTCAGTTCTCTCCTTCTCCTCCCATTCAGATCTCTCCTTCTCCTCTTCCTTTCTCCCCTTCTTCTCCCATTCAGTTCTCTCCTTCTCCTCCCATTCAGATCTCCCCTTCTCCTCCCATTCAGATCTCTCCTTCTCCTCTTCCTTTCTCCCCTTCTCCTCCCATTCAGATCTCTCCTTCTCCTCTTCCTTTCTCCCCTCTCCTCCCATTCAGATCTCTCCTTCTTCTCTTCCTTTCTCCCCTCTCCTCCCATTCAGATCTCTCCTTCTTCTCTTCCTTTCTCTCCCTCTCCTCCCATTCAGATCTCTCCTTCTCCTCTTCCTTTCTCCCCTCTCCTCCCATTCAGATCTCTCCTTCTCCTCTTCCTTTCTCTCCTTCTCCTCCCATTCAGATCTCCCCTTCTCCTCCCATTCAGATCTCTCCTTCTCCTCTTCCTTTCTCCCCTTCTCCTCCCATTCAGTTCTCTCCTTCTCCTCTTCCTTTCTCCCCTTCTCCTCCCATTCAGATCTCTCCTTCTCCTCCTCCTTTCTCCCCTTCTCCTCCCATTCAGATCTCCCCTTCTCCTCCCATTCAGATCTCTCCTTCTCCTCTTCCTTTCTCCCCTTCTTCTCCCATTCAGTTCTCTCCTTCTCCTCCCATTCAGATCTCCCCTTCTCCTCCCATTCAGATCTCTCCTTCTCCTCTTCCTTTCTCCCCTCTCCTCCCATTCAGATCTCTCCTTCTTCTCTTCCTTTCTCTCCCTCTCCTCCCATTCAGATCTCTCCTTCTCCTCTTCCTTTCTCCCCTCTCCTCCCATTCAGATCTCTCCTTCTCCTCTTCCTTTCTCCCCTCTCCTCCCATTCAGATCTCTCCTTCTCCTCTTCCTTTCTCCCCTTCTCCTCCCATTCAGATCTCTCCTTCTCCTCTTCCTTTCTCCCCTTCTCCTCCCATTCAGATCTCTCCTTCTCCTCTTCCTTTCTCCCCTTCTCCTCCCATTCAGATCTCTCCTTCTCCTCCTCCTTTCTCTCCTTCTCCTCCCATTCAGTTCTCTCCTTCTCCTCCCATTCAGATCTCCCCTTCTCCTCCCATTCAGTTCTCTCCTTCTCCTCTTCCTTTCTCCCCTTCTCCTGTCCTCTTAGGCTTTTTTAGCAATGGCCTGATGATGGCTTCTTTAACCACTTGCAGTCCAGAGCAGTGTTGACATTTCTCTCATATATGTTAAAATCAGAATTTTTCGCTTGAAAATTGCTTGGAGCCTCCAAATGTGATGCACTGTATTGGGCCGCTGGCCTTTCCCCGCACGTGACCTTTAATGGCCTCCCAGTCTTAGTCCGTAGGGTTCAATATTGAGTTGGCCTTAATCTTTCCACACACATGACCTTTAATGGCCTCCCAGTCTTAGTCCGTAGGGTTCGATATTGAGTTGGCCCCGCCCTTTCCACACACATGACCTTTAATGGCCTCCCAGTCTTAGTCCGTAGGGTTCAATATTGAGTTGGCCTTAATCTTTCCACACACATGACCTTTAATGGCCTCCCAGTCTTAGTCCGTAGGGTTCAATATTGAGTTAGCCTTGATCTTTCCACACACATGACCTTTAATGGCCCCCCAGTCTTAGTCCGTAGGGTTCAATATTGAGTTGGCCTTAATATTTCCACACACATGACCTTTAATGGCCTCCCAGTCTTAGTCCGTAGGGTTCGATATTGAGTTGGCCCCGCCCTTTCCACGCACATGACCTTTAATGGCCCCCCAGTCTTAGTCCGTAGGGTTCAATATTGAGTTGGCCCCACCCTTTCCACGCACATGACCTTTAATGGCCCCCCAGTCTTAGTCCGTAGGGTTCAATATTGAGTTGGCCCCGTCCTTTCCGCGCACATGACCTTTAATGGCCCCCCAGTCTTAGTCCGTAGGGTTCAATATTGAGTTGGCCCCGCCCTTTCCACGCACATGACCTTTAATGGCCCCCCAGTCTTAGTCCGTAGGGTTCAATATTGAGTTGGCCCCGCCCTTTGCAGCTATAACAGCTTCAACTCTTCTGGGAAGGCCGTCCACAAGGTTTAGGAGGGTGTCTATGGGAAGGTTGGACCATTCTTCCAGAAGCACATTTGTCAGGTCAGGCACTGATGTCGGGGGAGGAGGCACTGATGTCGGGGGAGGAGGCCTGGCTCGCAGTCTCCGCTCTAATTCATCCCAAAGGTGTTCTATGGGGTTGAGGTCAGGACTCTGTGCAGGACAGTCAAGTTCCTCCACCCCAAACTGGCTCCTCCATGTCTTTATGGACCTTGCTTTGTGCCCTGGTGGGCAGTCATATTGGAACAGGAAGGGGCCATCCCCAAACTCCTCCCACAAAGTTGGAAGCATGAAATTGTCCAACATGTTGCCTTAGGAGTTCTCTTCACTGGAACTAGGGGGCCAAGTCCAACCCCTGAATAACAGCCCCACACCATAGTCCCCCCTGCACCAAACTTTACACTGCAGTCAGGCAAGTACCGTTCTCCTGGCAACGTCCAAACCCAGACACGTCCATCAGATTGCCAGACAGAGAAGCGTGATTGGTCCCTCCAGAGAACACGTCTCCCCTGCTCTAGAGTCCAGTGGCGGCGTGCTTTACACCACAGCATCCGACGCTTTGCATTGCACTTGGTGATGGAAGGCTTGGATGCAGCTGCTCGGCCATGGAAACCCATTCCATGAAGCTCTCTACGCACTGTTGTTGGGCTCATCTGAAGGCCACACCAAGTTTGGAGGTCTTTAGCTATTGACTCTGCAGACAGTTGGTGACTTCTGCGCACTGTGCGCTTCAGCATGCGCTGACCCCGCCCTGTCATGTGACGTGGCCTACCACTTGGTGGCTGAGTGGCTGTTGTTCCCAGTGGCTTCCACTTTGTTATTATCCCACTAACAGTTGAGCGTGGAATATTTAGTAGCCAGGAAATGTCACGGATGGACTTATTGCACAGGTGGCCACCTATCACGGGACCACGCTTGGAGTCACTGAGCTCCTGAGAGCGACCCATTCTTTCACCAATGTTTGTAGAAGCAGTCTGCATGCCTAGGGGCTTGATTGTATACACCTGTGGCCATGGAGGGGATTGGATCACCTGAATCACATGATATGGAGGGGATTGGAACAGCTGAACTAATGATACGGAGGGGATTGAAGCACCTGAATCACATGATATGGAGGGGATTGGAACACCTGAACTAATGATAATGAGGGGATTGGAGCACCTGAATCACATGATATGGAGAGGATTGGAGCACCTGAATCACATGATATGGAGGGGATTGGAGCACCTGAATCACATGATATGGAGGGGATTGGAGCACCTGAATCACATGATATGGAGGGGATTGGAGCACCTGAATCACATGATATGGAGGGGATTGGAACACCTGAACCACATGATACGGAGGGAATTGGAACACCTGAATCACATGATACGGAGGGGATTGGAGCACCTGAACCACATGATACGGAGGGGATTGGAGCACCTGAATCGCATGATACGGAGGGGATTGGAGCACCTGAATCGCATGATACGGAGGGGATTGGAGCACCTGAATCGCATGATACGGAGGGGATTGGAACACCTGAATCGCATGATACGGAGGGGATTGGAACACCTGAATCGCATGATACGGAGGGGATTGGAACACCTGAATCGCATGATACGGAGGAGATTGGAACCCCTGAATCGCATGATTGGGAGGGGATTGGAACACCTGAATCACACGAATCACATGATACGGAGGGGATTGGAACTCCTGAATCACATGATATGGAGGGCTGGACCAATACTTTGGGCAATATAGTGTATAATTTCTGAAGGCAGAGGCCCTCGTTGGGTGTTGCAATGTTTTATGTTGCACAATAGAGGCCCTGGAGAGTAGGACTGCAGTACCTACAATTGTCCATAGGCAAAGCATGAGCTCTGGCACTAGAATCATTGCTGATGGCCATGGTAATACCTTACATGTGTGATGCAATCCGCGTCTACATATGTGTGTGGGAACTACATGCCTGTTTGCATGTGACCATGGGGGGACGGGGGTGCTTAAAATGTTATTTTATTTAAATGTATTTTTTCATTCAGCTTTATTGCTATTACAAGGGGCAGTGACAGGTACTCTTTATTGAGCGATCAATGATAAGACCCCTGATCCCTCCTCTGCCCTTCAGAAATCTGTTGGATTGGCTGCTGCAGCCACGATGCTGTGTATACACGAGGACAGGACGTGGTTAGTGGGAAGATCTTTGGATCGAGAGTCCCGTACAATTCTTTGGGCTGATGGACTCATATGACTAATGCTCTGCATACAAAGTAAACATTTCTGCTTGAGCGCTTCCATGTATGTTACACGGAGTTCAATGGTGACTGACATAACATGCATGTAAAATACTCCTGAAATGTAGAACATCGAGACCCGGCCTTTATAGTGTGCCTGTTGGACCCGGGTCCAGGTCAGAGGACAGCATACTCTGATGATGAGCAATCAAGTCCACAAGTTTCCTCCTACAGTGCCTTGAAAAAGTCCCCCCCTCTGAAATGTCCCCCGTGTTGTCATGTTACAATGTATCCCCCCCAAAATGTCCCCCGTGTTGTCATGTTACAATGTATCCCCCCCAAAATGTCCCCCGTGTTGTCATGCTACAATGTATCCCCCCAAAATGTCCCCCATGTTGTCATGTTACAATGTATCCCCCCCCCAAAATGTCCCCCGTGTTGTCATGTTACAATGTATCCCCCCCAAAATGTCCCCCGTGTTGTCATGCTACAATGTATCCCCCCAAAATGTCCCCCATGTTGTCATGTTACAATGTATCCCCCCCTGAAATGCCCCCCATGTTGTCATGTTACAATGTATTCCCCCTACCCCCTGAAATGTCCCCCATGTTGTCATGTTACAATGTATTCCCCTCCCCCCTGAAATGTCCCCCATGTTGTCATGTTACAATGTATTCCCCCTCCCCCCCTGAAATGTCCCCCATGTTGTCATGTTACAATGTATTCCCCTCCCCCCTGAAATGTCCCCCATGTTGTCATGTTACAATGTATTCCCCCCCCCTGAAATGTCCCCCATGTTATGTTACAATGTATTCCCCTCCCCCCTGAAATGTCCCCCATGTTGTCATGTTACAATGTATTCCCCCCCCCTGAAATGTCCCCCATGTTATGTTACAATGTATTCTCCTCCCCCCTGAAATGTCCCCCATGTTGTCATGTTACAATGTATTCCCCCCCCCTGAAATGTCCCCCATGTTATGTTACAATGTATTCCCCTCCCCCCTGAAATGCCCCCCATGTTGTCATGTTACAATGTATTCCCCCTACCCCCTGAAATGTCCCCCATGTTGTCATGTTACAATGTATTCCCCTCCCCCCTGAAATGTCCCCCATGTTGTCATGTTACAATGTATTCCCCCTCCCCCCCTGAAATGTCCCCCATGTTGTCATGTTACAATGTATTCCCCTCCCCCCTGAAATGTCCCCCATGTTGTCATGTTACAATGTATCCCCCCCCCATGTTGTCATGTTACAATGTATCTATTGGGATTGGATGTGATGGACCGACACAAAGTGGCACATAAATGTGAAGTGGAAGGAGAATGAGAAATGGTTTCCAACATTTGTGACAATAAATCTGTGAGAAGTGTGGGGGACATTTGTATTTGGCCCCCCGGAGTCAGTACTTTGTAGGACCCCCTTTGGCTGCCATTCCAGCTGCAAGTCTTTTTGGGGATGTCTCTTTGCACATCTAGAGAGGGACATTTCTGCCCGTTCTTCTTTGCAGAATCCCTCAAGCTGTCAGATTGGATGGAGGGCGTCTGGGAACAGCAATTTTCAGGTCTGGCCACAGATCTTCCATTGGATTTGGGTCTGGACTGGGCCATTCTAACACATGAAGATACTTTGATCTGAACCATTCCATTGTAGGTGTGGCTGGATGTTTCGGGTCGTTGTCCTGCTGGAAGGGGAACCTCCGCCCCGGTCTCCAGTCTTCTGCAGACTCTAACAGGTTTTCTTCTAAGATTGCCCTGTATTTGGCTCCATCCATCTTCCCATCAACTCTGACCAGCTTCCCTGTCCCTGGCGAAGAAATGCATCCCCACCACATGATGATGCCACCACCATGTTTCACGGTGGTGATGGTGTGTTCAGGGGGATGGGGTGTTCAGGGGGATGGGCAGTGTTAGCTTTCCCCCACACATAGCATTTTGCTTTTAGGCCGTAACGTTTCATTTTGGTCTCCTCTGACCAGAGCACCTTCTTACACATGTTTGCTGTGTCCCCCACATGGCTTCTCGCAAACGGGACTTCTTATGGATTTCTTCCAACAATGGCTTTCTTTTTGCCGCTCTTCCATAAAGGCCAGATTTGTGGACGACTAATAGTTGTCCTGTGGACAGATTTGTGGACGACTAATAGTTGTCCTGAGGACAGATTTGTGGACGACTAATAGTTGTCCTGAGGACAGATTTGTGGACGACTAATAGTTGTCCTGAGGACAGATTTGTGGACGACTAATAGTTGTCCTGAGGACAGATTTGTGGAGTGCACGACTAATAGTTGTCCTGAGGACAGATTTGTGGACGACTAATAGTTGTCCTGAGGACAGATTTGTGGAGTGCACGACTAATAGTTGTCCTGAGGACAGATTTGTGGAGTGCACGACTAATAGTTGTCCTGAGGACAGATTTGTGGAGTGCACGACTAATAGTTGGCCTGAGGACAGATTTGTGGAGTGCACGACTAATATTTGTCCTGAGGACAGATTTGTGGAGTGCCGACTAATAGTTGTCCTGAGGACAGATTTGTGGAGTGCACGACTAATAGTTGTCCTGAGGACAGATTTGTGGAGTGCACGACTAATAGTTGTCCTGAGGACAGATTTGTGGACGACTAATAGTTGTCCTGAGGACAGATTTGTGGAGTGCACGACTAATAGTTGTCCTGTGGACAGATTTGTGGAGTGCACAACTAATAGTTGTCCTGAGGACAGATTTGTGGAGTGCACGACTAATAGTTGTCCTGAGATCAGATTTGTGGAGTGCACGACTAATAGTTGTCCTGAGGACAGATTTGTGGAGTGCACGACTAATAGTTGTCCTGAGGACAGATTTGTGGAGTGCACGACTAATAGTTGTCCTGAGGACAGATTTGTGGACGACTAATAGTTGTCCTGAGGACAGATTTGTGGACGACTAATAGTTGTCCTGAGGACAGATTTGTGGAGTGACTAATAGTTGTCCTGAGGACAGATTTGTGGAGTGCACGACTAATAGTTGTCCTGAGGACAGATTTGTGGAGTGACGACTAATAGTTGTCCTGAGGACAGATTTGTGGAGTGCACGACTAATAGTTGTCCTGAGGACAGATTTGTGGAGTGCACGACTAATACAGTAGTTGTCCTGAGGATAGATTTGTGGAGTGCACGACTAATAGTTGTCCTGAGGACAGATTTGTGGAGTGACGACTAATAGTTGTCCTGAGGACAGATTTGTGGAGTGCACGACTAATAGTTGTCCTGAGGATAGATTTGTGGAGTGCACGACTAATAGTTGTCCTGAGGACAGATTTGTGGAGTGACGACTAATAGTTGTCCTGAGGACAGATTTGTGGAGTGACGACTAATAGTTGTCCTGAGGACAGATTTGTGGAGTGCACGACTAATAGTTGTCCTGAGGATAGATTTGTGGAGTGCACGACTAATAGTTGTCCTGAGGACAGATTTGTGAAGTGCACGACTAATAGTTGTCCTGTGGACAGATTTGTGGAGTGCACGACTAATAGTTGTCCTGTGGACAGATTTGTGGAGTGCACGACTAATAGTTGTCCTGAGGACAGATTTGTGGAGTGCACGACTAATAGTTGTCCTGTGGACAGATTTGTGGAGTGCACGACTAATAGTTGTCCTGAGGACAGATTTGTGGAGTGCACGACTAATAGTTGTCCTGAGGACAGATTTGTGGAGTGCACGACTAATAGTTGTCCTGAGGACAGATTCCCCCCCTGAGCTGTGATCTCTGCAGCTCCTCCACAGTTCCCATGAGCCTCTTGGCTGCTTCTCTGATGAATGCTCTCCTTGTCCGGCCGGTCAGTTTAGGTGGACGGCCATGTCTTGGTAGGTTGGCAGTTGTGCCGTACTCCTCCCATGTTCGGATGATGGATTGAACACAGTGCTCCATGAGATGGGCAAAGCTTGGGAGATTGCTCTATAACCTAACCCTGCTTTACACTTCTCCACAACTTTATCCCTGACCTGTCTGGTGTGTTCCTTGGCTTTCATGAGGCTGTTTGGTCACTAATGTTCTCTAACAAACCTCTGAGGGCTTCACAGAACAGCTGGATTTATACTGAGATCACATGACACACAGGGGGGCTCTATGTACTAATGAGGGGACTTCTGAAGGCAATTGGTTCCACTAGATTGTAGTTAGAGGTATCAGAGTAAAGGGGGCTGAATACAAAGGCCGCCACACTTCTCACAGATTGATTTGTAAACAAATTTTGAAAACCGTTTCTCATTTTCCTTCCACTTCACAATTATGTGCCATTTTGTGTCGGTCCATCACATCCAATTCCAATAAAATACATTGATGGTTTTTTTTTGTAACATGATAACGAGGAAAATTTATAGGGGGAGAAAAACGTTTTCAAGGCACTGTAGTCTGACATGCTGTAATAAATAGTGCAGCTATTGTGTGCCTCCATCTCCTCTTCGCCCAGTAGAATGTGGAGATTCCTCTTCTCTTCTATAGAAGTCCAGGGTGAGAGTGGAGAGTCTCTGGAAGGGAGTGTCCCCCACCGATGAGTACTTGGGGCCCGGGAGCAGGAAGTGGTCTTCATGTGGAGTTTCCTCTTCTCTTCTATAGAAGTCCAGGGTGAGAGTGGAGAGTCTCTGGAAGGGAGTGTCCCCCACCGATGAGTACTTGGGGCCCGGGAGCAGGAAGTGGTCTTCATGTGGAGTTTCCTCTTCTCTTCTATAGAAGTCCAGGGTGAGAGTGGAGAGTCTCTGGAAGGGAGTGTCCCCCACCGATGAGTACTTGGGGCCCGGGAGCAGGAAGTGGTCTTCATGTGGAGTTTCCTCTTCTCTTCTATAGAAGTCCAGGGTGAGAGTGGAGAGTCTCTGGAAGGGAGTGTCCCCCACCGATGAGTACTTGGGGCCCGGGAGCAGGAAGTGGTCTTCATGTGGAGTTTCCTCTTCTCTTCTATAGAAGTCCAGGGTGAGAGTGGAGAGTCTCTGGAAGGGAGTGTCCCCCACCGATGAGTACTTGGGGCCCGGGAGCAGGAAGTGGTCTTCATGTGGAGTTTCCTCTTCTCTTCTATAGAAGTCCAGGGTGAGAGTGGAGAGTCTCTGGAAGGGAGTGTCCCCCACCGATGAGTACTTGGGGCCCGGGAGCAGGAAGTGGTCTTCATGTGGAGTTTCCTCTTCTCTTCTATAGAAGTCCAGGGTGAGAGTGGAGAGTCTCTGGAAGGGAGTGTCCCCCACCGATGAGTACTTGGGGCCCGGGAGCAGGAAGTGGTCTTCATGTGGAGTTTCCTCTTCTCTTCTATAGAAGTCCAGGGTGAGAGTGGAGAGTCTCTGGAAGGGAGTGTCCCCCACCGATGAGTACTTGGGGCCCGGGAGCAGGAAGTGGTCTTCATGTGGAGTTTCCTCTTCTCTTCTATAGAAGTCCAGGGTGAGAGTGGAGAGTCTCTGGAAGGGAGTGTCCCCCACCGATGAGTACTTGGGGCCCGGGAGCAGGAAGTGGTCTTCATGTGGAGTTTCCTCTTCTCTTCTATAGAAGTCCAGGGTGAGAGTGGAGAGTCTCTGGAAGGGAGTGTCCCCCACCGATGAGTACTTGGGGCCCGGGAGCAGGAAGTGGTCTTCATGTGGAGTTTCCTCTTCTCTTCTATAGAAGTCCAGGGTGAGAGTGGAGAGTCTCTGGAAGGGAGTGTCCCCCACCGATGAGTACTTGGGGCCCGGGAGCAGGAAGTGGTCTTCATGTGGAGTTTCCTCTTCTCTTCTATAGAAGTCCAGGGTGAGAGTGGAGAGTCTCTGGAAGGGAGTGTCCCCCACCGATGAGTACTTGGGGCCCGGGAGCAGGAAGTGGTCTTCATGTGGAGTTTCCTCTTCTCTTCTATAGAAGTCCAGGGTGAGAGTGGAGAGTCTCTGGAAGGGAGTGTCCCCCACCGATGAGTACTTGGGGCCCGGGAGCAGGAAGTGGTCTTCATGTGGAGTTTCCTCTTCTCTTCTATAGAAGTCCAGGGTGAGAGTGGAGAGTCTCTGGAAGGGAGTGTCCCCCACCGATGAGTACTTGGGGCCCGGGAGCAGGAAGTGGTCTTCATGTGGAGTTTCCTCTTCTCTTCTATAGAAGTCCAGGGTGAGAGTGGAGAGTCTCTGGAAGGGAGTGTCCCCCACCGATGAGTACTTGGGGCCCGGGAGCAGGAAGTGGTCTTCATGTGGAGTTTCCTCTTCTCTTCTATAGAAGTCCAGGGTGAGAGTGGAGAGTCTCTGGAAGGGAGTGTCCCCCACCGATGAGTACTTGGGGCCCGGGAGCAGGAAGTGGTCTTCATGTGGAGTTTCCTCTTCTCTTCTATAGAAGTCCAGGGTGAGAGTGGAGAGTTTCTGGAAGGGAGTGTCCCTCACCGATGAGTACTTGGGGCCCGGGAGCAGGAAGTGGTCTTCATGTGGAGTTTCCTCTTCTCTTCTATAGAAGTCCAGGGTGAGAGTGGAGAGTCTCTGGAAGGGAGTGTCCCCCACCGATGAGTACTTGGGGCCCGGGAGCAGGAAGTGGTCTTCACGTGGAGTTTCCTCTTCTCTTCTATAGAAGTCCAGGGTGAGAGTGGAGAGTCTCTGGAAGGGAGTGTCCCCCACCGATGAGTACTTGGGGCCCGGGAGCAGGAAGTGGTCTTCATCCTTCAGGTCACACCGCTGGCACACTTTCGCTGGGCTTGTGGATTTGTGCAGATCTGATTTGATTTCCACACTGTGGACACTCAATCTGTATAAGCTCAGGGTCACAAAAAAGAAAAAGCCCGGTTACAGTATGCCTGACAACACCTTGACACACCTCACTGGGCTTTTTTTGAGGCATTGGCGCAGTAAAGGCTTCTTTCTGGCAACTCCACCATGCAGCTTATTTTTGTTCAAGTATCATCCTATTGTGCTTCTTGAAACAACCACGCCATCTTATTCTAGAGCAGCCTGGATCTCTCCTGAGGTTACCTGTGGGGGTTTTTTTTTGTATCCTAAACAATTCTGGCATTTGTGGCTGCAATCTTTCTTGGTCTACCTGACCTTGGCTTGGTATCAATAGACTCCTGATTTTTCCACTTAATGATTGAAAGGTACTGACTGGCATATTCAAGGCTTTGGATATCTTTTATATCCTTTTCCATCTTTATAAAGTTCCATTACCTTGTCACGCAGACCTTTTGACAGTTCTTTTCTGCTCCCCATGGCTCAGTATCTAGCCTGCTCTGTGAATCCAAGTGACAGCTAACAAACTCACTGACTATTTATGCACAGACACTGACTGCAATGTAAAAAGTCACAGATGTGGGAAATGAACCTTTCATTGCCATGGTAACCTGTGTGTGTCACCTTGTGTGTCTGTACCACGGCCAGACCTTCCAGGGGGCGGAGACTTCTGATCAGGGACATTTGGGGGATTTCAGTTGTCATTGGGATTTAATTTATTTTTGGCATGATCAGTCGGATTTTTAATATCAATGCCACAATTTCACCATTTCTGCCAGGGGAGGCAAACTTTTGTGCAGCACTATATATCTGAAAATCGATCAATCCTGATGTACTGACGGCCGATTTCATTTCTTGAGGCCCTAAGATGTCAGGACAGTACAAATACACCCCACATGTCAGGACAGTACAAATACACCCCACATGTCAGGACGGTACAAATACACCCCACATGTCAGGACGGTACAAATACACCCCACATGTCAGGACGGTACAAATACACTCCACATGTCAGGACGGTACAGATACACTCCACATGTCAGGACGGTACAGATACACTCCACATGTCAGGACGGTACAGATACACCCCACATGTCAGGACGGTACAGATACACCCCACATGTCAGGACGGTACAAATACACTCCACATGTCAGGACGGTACAAATACGCTCCACATGTCAGGACGGTACAGATACGCTCCACATGTCAGGACGGTACAGATACACCCCACATGTCAGGACGGTACAGATACACCCCACATGTCAGGACGGTACAAATACACCCCACATGTCAGGACGGTACAAATACACCCCACATGTCAGGACGGTACAAATACACCCCACATGTCAGGACGGTACAAATACACTCCACATGTCAGGACGGTACAAATACACCCCACATGTCAGGACGGTACAAATACACTCCACATGTCAGGACGGTACAAATACACCCCACATGTCAGGACGGTACAAATACACTCCACATGTCAGGACGGTACAAATACACTCCACATGTCAGGACGGTACAAATGCACCCCACATGTCAGGACAGTACAAATGCACCCCACATGTCAGGACGGTACAAATCCCCCCCAAATGACCCCTTTTTGGAAAATAGACAGTCCAAGGTATTTAGTAAGAGTCATGGGGAGTTTGATGCAAGTTGTAATTTTTTTGGCACAATTTTTTGGAATATGAAGAAATTAAAAAAAAAAATTGCACCCTTTTTTTTTGACATTCTGTCACCAGTGCAATACAGCATCATATAACTGGTGTGGCGGAGATCATGGGCACTGACAGGTGACAATATGTAAAAAAAAAAAAAAAAATGTTTTTCAATTTTTAAAAATGTTTCTTCTTACCTTTTTTATTACACACTGTCACCAGAGCAACTAATATTACCATAGTAACATTGTACTACTCTGGGGAAGTGATCAGGATTTTTTCAACACATTATGATTGCTTATGCCAGTGAATTTCATTGGTATAAGCAACCATTTTTACTGAATGAAATTGATTCATTCAGTGTTTACTTTTGTGATTTAGTTGTGATTGGCCACAGATATTCACATGGTACAGATGGGCTGTGATTGACACTGTACCATTTGATCACTGTGATCAATCACAGGGATCAACGCAATAGTACACAAAGGATGGCATGAATGAAAACCATCCACTGTGTACAATTGTCATGTGATCTGCTGTGTTTGGTCACAGTGATCACATGGTACCAGCGGTGGTGCGTACACGGATTGATCATCCGCTGTATCCACTGGACACAGGTGACAGATTGCAGTGCAGCCCATGGGGTAGGTGTGAGGTGCGTTTCGGGAGAACGTCCTTTGACATCCAATCAGAATGGTAAACGTCCAGCCAGACCGTCATTTGACTATAGGCCGGACAGGAACTGGTAAATTTGTCTTTTATTTGGGGTTTTGTCCGGCTGCATTGTTGGGAGTTTGGAATAGACAAGGTGCTGATGGGTTGTTCCAGGCCGCACTCCTGAGGTAGGACTGCTGTTCTGTAGGTGGTCCCAGTATGATGGCGCCATCTTCCTTACTGTGGGGAATAAGGGAAATCTGCCCAGCTCAGACCGGCAAGCACTGTTGGAGGAGCTCCGATGGACTTGGAAGAAGTGCTGGCAGAATTCTAGATGAAATATTTTTGTTGGTCTACAGTCCCATTTGGACTGGTCTGGAAAGGTGACAGGACAGAAGTTCACTGCCATAAAGAAGGATGAAGGCATTGTTGTTCATTTTAATCCAGAATCTGAAGAGTGGATTCAAGGGGTACAGTTGTCTCCAGATGCATGGTTCTGCATGTCTTGTCTTTCTCTATGGCTGGCTCGAAACCTCCTGATTGGTTAAGACTTGAGTATGTGTAGCTGTGAGAATCATCAGGAGTGCCGATGTTTAAGGTAAAGGAAGAGCTCTTTGCTTTGTGTTCTTTGGAACACCCAAGATTTTGGTTTTCTTTGGGTTGATGGGCAGTACCCATATCATATTCTATCGCTCCAGCACTTCCAGGCTGTCTTGTAGGCCTCTCTGTTGGTAACAGTAGTGGGAGATCATCCACTTACAGCGGGAACTTCACCTCGGTGTCATGTAGAGTCAGTCCAATTGCAGAGGAGGATTGTTGTTGAAGAGAGTTGGACTTGGGCTGCAACCTTGTCTGAGTCTACGGGCCTTTCACAAGTGCTCTGTTCTTTTCCCATTCATCATTTTTTGGATTGTTTGTTGGATGGTTTCTTGTAGTTGACTTTTCTCAGCTGGGCCGTTTCTGCAATGGAGAGTAATGTTCTGTGGAAGTTCTGTACTGTCTAGGTCACACTTTGTGGGCTTCCTTCATACAGTAGGTCCTCTGTTTAGGTTTTCAAGCTGTTATTTGAAGTCACGTCTGTTAATGAACTCTTAGTATTTTATGGAAGACTGTAAGATTTAAATGATGGTGGATGTCTCTCCCCCTACCCCCTACTCTCTATCAGCCCTTCCCCTCACTCATTTCTCTCCATCTCCCTTCCTCTCTCCATCATCATTAGTATTTGCAGGTTTCTCTTCCTCCTCCTCCTCCTCCTCCTGGGTCCTCTCTGGTCTCTCCTCAGTTATCAGATTGATGTGCTGAGATGTTTGCTCCGTCTGTCAGTCACTCTCCATCTCTCCCCTCACATACCTCTCTTCGTCTCTCCTCCATCTGCCTCTCCTCTCTTTGACATATCCCTTCCCTTCCTCTTGTCCTCTCTTGTATCCCTTTCCTTCCTCTCGTCCTCTCTTGTATCCCTTCCCTTCCTCTCTTCCTCTCTCGTATCCCTTTCCTCTCTCTCTCTTCCTCTCTCGTATCCCTTTCCTTCCTCTCTTCCTCTCTTGTATCCCTTCCCTTCCTCTCTCGCTCTCTTGTATCCCTTCCCTTCCTCTCTCGTATCCCTTTCCTCTCTCTCTCTTCCTCTCTCGTATCCCTTTCCTTCCTCTCATCCTCTCTTGTATCCCTTTCCTTCCTCTCTCGTATCCCTTTCCTTCCTCTCGTCCTCTCTTGTATCTCTTCCCTTCCTCTCTTCCTCTCTTGTATCCCTTTCCTCCTCTCTCGTATCCCTTTCCTCTCTCTCTCTTCCTCTCTCGTATCCCTTTTCCTTCCTCTCTCTTCCTCTCTCGTATCCCTTTTTCTTCCTCTCTCTTCCTCTCTCGTATCCCTTTTCCTCTCTCTCTCTTCCTCTCTCGTATCCCTTTTCCTTCCTCTCTCTTCCTCTCTCGTATCCCTTTTCCTCTCTCTCTCTTCCTCTCTCGTATCCCTTTTCCTTCCTCTCTCTTCCTCTCTCGTATCCCTTTTCCTTCCTCTCTCTTCCTCTCTCGTATCCCTTTTCCTCTCTCTCTCTCTTCCTCTCTCGTATCCCTTTTCCTTCCTCTCTCTTCCTCTCTCGTATCCCTTTTCCTTCCTCTCTCTTCCTCTCTCGTATCCCTTTTCCTTCCTCTCTCTTCCTCTCTCGTATCCCTTTTCCTTCCTCTCTCTTCCTCTCTCGTATCCCTTTTCCTTCCTCTCTCTTCCTCTCTCGTATCCCTTTTCCTTCCTCTCTCTTCCTCTCTCGTATCCCTTTTCCTTCCTCTCTCTTCCTCTCTCGTATCCCTTTTCCTTCCTCTCTCGTATCCCTTTTCCTTCCTCTCTCTTCCTCTCTCGTATCCCTTTTCCTTCCTCTCTCTTCCTCTCTCGTATCCCTTTTCCTTCCTCTCTCGTATCCCTTTTCCTTCCTCTCTCTTCCTCTCTCGTATCCCTTTTCCTCTCTCGTATCCCTTTTCCTCTCTCTCTCTCTTCCTCTCTCGTATCCCTTTTCCTCTCTCTCTCTCTTCCTCTCTCGTATCCCTTTTCCTCTCTCTCTCTCTTCCTCTCTCGTATCCCTTTTCCTCTCTCTCTCTCTTCCTCTCTCTTCCTCTCTTGTATCCCTTTTCCTTCCTCTCTCTTCCTCTCTCGTATCCCTTTTCCTCTCTCTCTCTCTTCCTCTCTCGTATCCCTTTTCCTCTCTCTCTCTCTTCCTCTCTCGTATCCCTTTTCCTTCCTCTCTCTTCCTCTCTTGTATCCCTTTTCCTCTCTCTCTCTTCCTCTCTCGTATCCCTTTTCCTCTCTCTCTCTCTTCCTCTCTCGTATCCCTTTTCCTCTCTCTCTCTCTTCCTCTCTCGTATCCCTTTTCCTTCCTCTCTCTTCCTCTCTCGTATCCCTTTTCCTTCCTCTCTCTTATCCCTTTTCCTCTCTCTCTCTCTTCCTCTCTCGTATCCCTTTTCCTTCCTCTCTCTTCCTCTCTCGTATCCCTTTTCCTTCCTCTCTCTTCCTCTCTCGTATCCCTTTTCCTTCCTCTCTCGTATCCCTTTTCCTTCCTCTCTCTTATCCCTTTTCCTCTCTCTCTCTCTTCCTCTCTCGTATCCCTTTTCCTCTCTCTCTCTCTTCCTCTCTCGTATCCCTTTTCCTTCCTCTCTCTTCCTCTCTCGTATCCCTTTTCCTTCCTCTCTCGTATCCCTTTTCCTCTCTCTCTCTCTTCCTCTCTCGTATCCCTTTTCCTTCCTCTCTCTTCCTCTCTCGTATCCCTTTTCCTCTCTCTCTCTTCCTCTCTCGTATCCCTTTTCCTTCCTCTCTCTTCCTCTCTCGTATCCCTTTTCCTCTCTCTCTCTTCCTCTCTTGTATCCCTTTTCCTCTCTCTCTCTTCCTCTCTCTCATCATCAGTATTTGCAGGTTTCCCTTCCTCCTCCTGGGTCCTCTCTGGTCTCTCATCAGATGGATGTGTTGAGACGTTTGCTGTGTCTGTCAGTCACTCTCCATCTCTCGGTCTTATAATGACATCCCCCCCCCCCCTTCCCTTCCCTCCCCCCATTTCTCGCCCCCTCTATCTTTGTGTTGCTCCCCAGTTCTCCCCCCTCCCCTGTGCCATGTGACGATAGAATGAGACCACCCCAATGTAATCCTTGAAGGCAGGTCCCCGTGCATCTGGTGGGCTGTGACAATGATGATTGTGGCTTCGCAGCGCCGTGTGCAGGATTGACAGCAGACACAAGTGTCGCCTCTGCACCTTCCCGGCTGCCTACGTATCGTGCGTCTGTGGATTCCCTGCCCGTCTCTTTGTCAGGTGTCTCTTCTCCTCCCACCCCTTTCTCTCCGTCTGTCTGTCACTCCATCCTCCTCCCCTTCTCTCTGCCGATCGGGGAGAGAGATGTTCGTCTCTGTCTGGTACGCCAAAAAAATGGGGAGACGTTTTATCAGCAACGTCAGAAAAGCGAAGAAACAGCGGCAGCCGGTGAGTGCGGGTGAGTGCGGGTGTGTGGGTGAGTGCGGGTGTGCGGGTGAATGCGGGTGAATGCGGTGTGTGGGTGTCAGGATGCTGCTGTGTCATCCTCGGTGTGAATGGGGATGTCGCTCTCTGCAGTATCGTCATCTTACTATACGTGATATTTATCATGATATGACGTCACGCTCTGCAATACACAGGGGAGCGCTGTGCTGCGCAACAGCCGGGCATCTTCTCCTGAACTGTGACGTCTGGTGAGTCCCACAATCAGGTGTTGGGATCATTTCTCTGGATGGAGGATAATGTGTTGTACACATGGAAGGTAACGTTCACTAGGGGGATGATAGACGGGTGAACATCCATTGGAATACATTGTACGTGACGTAGCGCTCTCTATGACAACACGCACCTGTAGCTGGAAGTCCCATCATTCTCTAGCATCTCCACCAAACATCCTCCCTGAGATGTCGAGGAGCCAACATCCTGCATTGTTCTTCATGTTCCAGGGATGTGGATTATACCACGTCTGGGAGGACTGTAGGTGGTGCCGGGTGTGGGGCAGGATTGTAGATTGTGCCGGGTGTGGGGCAGGATTGTAGATTGTGCCGGGTGTGGGGCAGGATTGTAGATTATGCCGGGTGTGGAGCAGGATTGTGCCGGGTGTGGGGCAGGATTGTAGGTTGTGTGGGGCAGGATTGTAGATGGTGTGGGGCAGGATTGTAGGTTGTGCCGGGTGTGGGGCAGGATTGTAGATTGTGTGGGGCAGGATTGTAGGTGGTGCCGGATGTGGGGCAGGATTGTAGGTTGTGTGGGGCAGGATTGTAGGTTGTGCCGGGTGTGGGGCAGGATTGTAGATTGTGCCGGGTGTGGGGCAGGATTGTGCCGGGTGTGGGGCAGGATTGTAGGTTGTGCCGGGTGTGGGGCAGGATTGTGCCGGGTGTGGGGCAGGATTGTGCCGGGTGTGGGGCAGGATTGTAGATTGTGTGGGGCAGGATTGTAGGTGGTGCCGGGTGTGGGGCAGGATTGTAGGTGGTGCCGGGTGTGGGGCAGGATTGTAGATTGTGTGGGGCAGGATTGTAGGTGGTGCCGGATGTGGGGCAGGATTGTAGGTTGTGTGGGGCAGGATTGTAGGTGGTGCCGGGTGTGGGGCAGGATTGTAGGTGGTGCCGGGTGTGGGGCAGGATTGTAGGTTGTGTGGGGCAGGATTGTAGGTTGTGCCGGGTGTGGGGCAGGATTGTGCCGGGTGTGGGGCAGGATTGTGCCGGGTGTGGGGCAGGTTTGTGCCGGGTGTGGGGCAGGATTGTAGATTGTGTGGGGCAGGATTGTAGATTGTGCCGGGTGTGGGGCAGGATTGTAGATTGTGTGGGGCAGGATTGTAGGTTGTGCCGGGTGTGGGGCAGGATTGTAGATGGTGTGGGGCAGGATTGTAGGTTGTGCCGGGTGTGGGGCAGGATTGTAGATTGTGTGGGGCAGGATTGTAGATGGTGTGGGGCAGGATTGTAGGTTGTGCCGGGTGTGGGGCAGGATTGTAGATTGTGTGGGGCAGGATTGTAGGTGGTGCCGGGTGTGGGGCAGGATTGTAGGTTGTGTGGGGCAGGATTGTAGGTGGTGCCGGGTGTGGGGCAGGATTGTAGGTTGTGCCGGGTGTGGGGCAGGATTGTAGGTTGTGTGCGGCAGGATTGTAGGTTGTGCCGGGTGTGGGGCAGGATTGTGCCGGGTGTGGGGCAGGATTGTAGCTTGTGCCGGGTGTGGGGCAGGATTGTAGATTGTGTGGGGCAGGATTGTAGATTGTGCCGGGTGTGGGGCAAGATTGTAGATTGTTTGGGGCAGGATTGTAGGTTGTGCCGGGTGTGGGGCAGGATTGTAGATTGTGACGGGTGTGGGGCAGGATGTAGATGGTGTGGGGCAGGATTGTAGATGGTGTGGGGCAGGATTGTAGGTTGTGCCGGGTGTGGGGCAGGATTGTGCCGGGTGTGGGGCAGGATTGTAGATTGTGTGGGGCAGGATTGTAGGTGGTGCCGGGTGTGGGGCAGGATTGTAGGTTGTGTGGGGCAGGATTGTAGGTTGTGCCGGGTGTGGGGCAGGATTGTGCCGGGTGTGGGGCAGGATTGTAGATTGTGTGGGGCAGGATTGTAGATTGTGCCGGGTGTGGGGCAGGATTGTAGATTGTGTGGGGCAGGATTGTAGGTTGTGCCGGGTGTGGGGCAGGATTGTAGATGGTGTGGGGCAGGATTGTAGGTTGTGCCGGGTGTGGGGCAGGATTGTAGATGGTGTGGGGCAGGATTGTAGGTTGTGCCGGGTGTGGGGCAGGATTGTAGATTGTGTGGGGCAGGATTGTAGATGGTGTGGGGCAGGATTGTAGGTTGTGCCGGGTGTGGGGCAGGATTGTAGATTGTGTGGGGCAGGATTGTAGGTGGTGCCGGGTGTGGGGCAGGATTGTAGATTGTGTGGGGCAGGATTGTAGGTGGTGCCGGGTGTGGGGCAGGATTGTAGGTTGTGTGGGGCAGGATTGTAGGTTGTGCCGGGTGTGGGGCAGGATTGTAGGTTGTGCCGGGTGTGGGGCAGGATTGTAGGTTGTGTGCGGCAGGATTGTAGGTTGTGCCGGGTGTGGGGCAGGATTGTGCCGGGTGTGGGGCAGGATTGTAGGTTGTGCCGGGTGTGGGGCAGGATTGTAGATTGTGTGGGGCAGGATTGTAGATTGTGCCGGGTGTGGGGCAAGATTGTGCCGGGTGTGGGGCAGGATTGTAGGTTGTGCCGGGTGTGGGGCAGGATTGTAGATTGTGTGGGGCAGGATTGTAGATTGTGCCGGGTGTGGGGCAAGATTGTAGATTGTGTGGGGCAGGATTGTAGGTTGTGCCGGGTGTGGGGCAGGATTGTAGATTGTGCCGGGTGTGGGGCAGGATTGTAGATTGTGCCGGGTGTGGGGCAGGATTGTAGGTTGTGTGGGGCAGGATTGTAGGTTGTGCCGGGTGTGGGGCAGGATTGTGCCGGGTGTGGGGCAGGATTGTAGATTGTGTGGGGCAGGATTGTAGGTGGTGCCGGGTGTGGGGCAGGATTGTAGATGGTGTGGGGCAGGATTGTAGATTGTGCCGGGTGTGGGGCAGGATTGTAGATTGTGCCGGGTGTGGGGCAGGATTGTAGATTGTGCCGGGTGTGGGGCAGGATTGTAGATTGTGACGGGTGTGGGGCAGGATTGTAGATTGTGTGGGGCAGGATTGTAGGTTGTGCCGGGTGTGGGGCAAGATTGTAGATTGTGTGGGGCAGGATTGTAGGTTGTGCCGGGTGTGGGGCAGGATTGTAGATTGTGACGGGTGTGGGGCAAGATTGTGCCGGGTGTGGGGCAGGATTGTAGGTTGTGCCGGGTGTGGGGCAGGATTGTAGATTGTGTGGGGCAGGATTGTAGATTGTGCCGGGTGTGGGGCAAGATTGTAGATTGTGTGGGGCAGGATTGTAGGTTGTGCCGGGTGTGGGGCAGGATTGTAGATTGTGACGGGTGTGGGGCAGGATGTAGATGGTGTGGGGCAGGATTGTAGGTTGTGTGGGGCAGGATTGTAGGTTGTGCCGGGTGTGGGGCAGGATTGTGCCGGGTGTGGGGCAGGATTGTAGATTGTGTGGGGCAGGATTGTAGGTGGTGCCGGGTGTGGGGCAGGATTGTAGATGGTGTGGGGCAGGATTGTAGATTGTGCCGGGTGTGGGGCAGGATTGTAGATTGTGCCGGGTGTGGGGCAGGATTGTAGATTGTGCCGGGTGTGGGGCAGGATTGTAGATTGTGACGGGTGTGGGGCAGGATTGTAGATTGTGTGGGGCAGGATTGTAGGTTGTGCCGGGTGTGGGGCAAGATTGTAGATTGTGTGGGGCAGGATTGTAGGTTGTGCCGGGTGTGGGGCAGGATTGTAGATTGTGACGGGTGTGGGGCAGGATTGTAGATTGTGTGGGGCAGGATTGTAGGTGGTGCCGGGTGTGGGGCAGGATTGTAGGTTGTGTGGGGCAGGATTGTAGGTTGTGCCAGGTGTGGGGCAGGATTGTGCCGGGTGTGGGGCAGGATTGTAGATGGTGTGGGGCAGGATTGTAGATGGTGTGGGGCAGGATTGTAGATGGTGTGGGGCAGGATTGTAGATGGTGTGGGGCAGGATTGTAGATTGTGTGGGGCAGGATTGTAGATTGTGTGGGGCAGGATTGTAGGTTGTGTGGGGCAGGATTGTAGGTTGTGTGGGGCAGGATTGTAGGTTGTGCCGGGTGTGGGGCAGGATTGTAGATTGTGTGGGGCAGGATTGTAGATTGTGTGGGGCAGGATTGTAGATTGTGTGGGGCAGGATTGTAGATTGTGTGGGGCAGGATTGTAGGTTGTGTGGGGCAGGATTGTAGGTTGTGTGGGGCAGGATTGTAGGTTGTGCCGGGTGTGGGGCAGGATTGTAGATGGTGTGGGGCAGGATTGTAGATGGTGTGGGGCAGGATTGTAGATGGTGTGGGGCAGGATTGTAGGTTGTGCCGGGTGTGGGGCAGGATTGTAGATTGTAGATGGTGTGGGGCAGGATTGTAGATGGTGTGGGGCAGGATTGTAGATGGTGTGGGGCAGGATTGTAGATGGTGTGGGGCAGGATTGTAGGTTGTGCCGGGTGTGGGGCAGGATTGTAGATGGTGTGGGGCAGAATTGTAGGTTGTGCCGGGTGTGGGGCAGGATTGCAGATTGTAGATGGTGTGGGGCAGGATTGTAGATGGTGTGGGGCAGGATTGTAGATGGTGTGGGGCAGGATTGTAGGTTGTGCCGGGTGTGGGGCAGGATTGTAGGTTGTGCCGGGTGTGGGGCAGGATTGTAGATGGTGCCGGGTGTGGGGCAGGATTGTAGATGGTGTGGGGCAGGATTGTAGATGGTGTGGGGCAGGATTGTAGATGGTGTGGGGCAGGATTGTAGGTTGTGCCGGGTGTGGGGCAGGATTGTAGGTTGTGTGGGGCAGGATTGTAGGTTGTGCCGGGTGTGGGGCAGGATTGTAGATGGTGTGGGGCAGGATTGTAGATGGTGTGGGGCAGGATTGTAGGTTGTGCCGGGTGTGGGGCAGGATTGTAGATTGTAGATGGTGTGGGGCAGGATTGTAGATGGTGTGGGGCAGGATTGTAGATGGTGTGGGGCAGGATTGTAGATGGTGTGGGGCAGGATTGTAGATGGTGTGGGGCAGGATTGTAGGTTGTGCCGGGTGTGGGGCAGGATTGTAGATTGTAGATGGTGTGGGGCAGGATTGTAGATGGTGTGGGGCAGGATTGTAGATGGTGTGGGGCAGGATTGTAGATGGTGTGGGGCAGGATTGTAGGTTGTGCCGGGTGTGGGGCAGGATTGTAGATGGTGTGGGGCAGGATTGTAGGTTGTGCCGGGTGTGGGGCAGGATTGCAGATTGTAGATGGTGTGGGGCAGGATTGTAGATGGTGTGGGGCAGGATTGTAGATTGTGCCGGGTGTGGGGCAGGATTGTAGATTGTGTGGGGCAGGATTGTAGATTGTGCCGGGTGTGGGGCAGGATTGTAGATGGTGTGGGGCAGGATTGTAGATGGTGTGGGGCAGGATTGTAGATGGTGTGGGGCAGGATTGTAGATGGTGTGGGGCAGGATTGTAGATTGTGCCGGGTGTGGGGCAGGATTGTAGATTGTGCCGGGTGTGGGGCAGGATTGTAGATTGTGCCGGGTGTGAGGCAGGATTGTAGGTTGTGCCGGGTGTGGGGCAGGATTGTAGATTGTAGATGGTGTGGGGCAGGATTGTAGATGGTGTGGGGCAGGATTGTAGATGGTGTGGGGCAGGATTGTAGATGGTGTGGGGCAGGATTGTAGGTTGTGCCGGGTGTGGGGCAGGATTGTAGGTTGTGCCGGGTGTGGGGCAGGATTGTAGATGGTGTGGGGCAGGATTGTAGGTTGTGCCGGGTGTGGGGCAGGATTGCAGATTGTAGATGGTGTGGGGCAGGATTGTAGATGGTGTGGGGCAGGATTGTAGATGGTGTGGGGCAGGATTGTAGGTTGTGCCGGGTGTGGGGCAGGATTGTAGATGGTGTGGGGCAGGATTGTAGATGGTGTGGGGCAGGATTGTAGATGGTGTGGGGCAGGATTGTAGATGGTGTGGGGCAGGATTGTAGATGGTGTGGGGCAGGATTGTAGATTGTGCCGGGTGTGGGGCAGGATTGTAGATTGTGCCGGGTGTGAGGCAGGATTGTAGATTGTATGGGGCAGGATTGTAGATTGTGCCGGGTGTGGGGCAGGATTGTAGATTGTGTGGGGCAGGATTGTAGATGGTGTGGGGCAGGATTGTAGATTTTGCCGGGTGTGGGGCAGGATTGTAGATGGTGTGGGGCAGGATTGTAGGTTGTGCCGGGTGTGGGGCAGGATTGTAGATTGTAGATGGTGTGGGGCAGGATTGTAGATGGTGTGGGGCAGGATTGTAGATGGTGTGGGGCAGGAAGGTAGATGGTGTGGGGCAGGATTGTAGATGGTGTGGGGCAGGATTGTAGGTTGTGCCGGGTGTGGGGCAGGATTGTAGATTGTAGATGGTGTGGGGCAGGATTGTAGATGGTGTGGGGCAGGATTGTAGATGGTGTGGGGCAGGATTGTAGATGGTGTGGGGCAGGATTGTAGATGGTGTGGGGCAGGAAGGTAGATGGTGTGGGGCAGGATGTAGATGGTGTGGGGCAGGATTGTAGGTTGTGCCGGGTGTGGGGCAGGATTGTAGATGGTGTGGGGCAGGATTGTAGGTTGTGCCGGGTGTGGGGCAGGATTGCAGATTGTAGATGGTGTGGGGCAGGATTGTAGATGGTGTGGGGCAGGATTGTAGATGGTGTGGGGCAGGATTGTAGATTGTGCCGGGTGTGGGGCAGGATTGTAGATTGTGCCGGGTGTGAGGCAGGATTGTAGATGGTGTGGGGCAGGATTGTAGGTTGTGCCGGGTGTGGGGCAGGATTGTAGATGGTGCCGGGTGTGGGGCAGGATTGTAGATGGTGCCGGGTGTGGGGCAGGATTGTAGATGGTGTGGGGCAGGATTGTAGATGGTGTGGGGCAGGATTGTAGATGGTGTGGGGCAGGATTGTAGATGGTGTGGGGCAGGATTGTAGATGGTGTGGGGCAGGATTGTAGATGGTGTGGGGCAGGATTGTAGATGGTGTGGGGCAGGATTGTAGATGGTGTGGGGCAGGATTGTAGATTGTGCGGGGTGTGGGGCAGGATTGTAGATGGTGTGGGGCAGGATTGTAGATTGTGCCGGGTGTGAGGCAGGATTGTAGATTGTATGGGGCAGGATTGTAGATTGTGCCGGGTGTGGGGCAGGATTGTAGATTGTGTGGGGCAGGATTGTAGATTGTATGGGGCAGGATTGTAGATTGTGCGGGGCAGGATTGTAGATGGTGTGGGGCAGGATTGTAGATGGTGTGGGGCAGGATTGTAGATGGTGTGGGGCAGGATTGTAGATGGTGTGGGGCAGGATTGTAGATGGTGTGGGGCAGGATTGTAGATGGTGTGGGGCAGGATTGTAGATGGTGTGGGGCAGGATTGTAGATGGTGTGGGGCAGGATTGTAGATGGTGTGGGGCAGGATTGTAGATTGTGCGGGGTGTGGGGCAGGATTGTAGATTGTGCGGGGTGTGGGGCAGGATTGTAGATTGTGCCGGGTGTGAGGCAGGATTGTAGATTGTATGGGGCAGGATTGTAGATTGTGCCGGGTGTGGGGCAGGATTGTAGATTGTGTGGGGCAGGATTGTAGATTGTATGGGGCAGGATTGTAGATTGTGCGGGGCAGGATTGTAGATGGTGTGGGGCAGGATTGTAGATGGTGTGGGGCAGGATTGTAGGTTGTGCCGGGTGTGGGGCAGGATTGTAGATGGTGTGGGGCAGGATTGTAAATGGTGTGGGGCAGGATTGTAGATGGTGTGGGGCAGGATTGTAGATGGTGTGGGGCAGGATTGTAGATGGTGTGGGGCAGGATTGTAGATGGTGTGGGGCAGGATTGTAGGTTGTGCCGGGTGTGGGGCAGGATTGTAGATGGTGTGGGGCAGGATTGTAGATGGTGTGGGGCAGGATTGTAGATGGTGTGGGGCAGGATTGTAGATGGTGTGGGGCAGGATTGTAGGTTGTGCCGGGTGTGGGGCAGGATTGCAGATTGTAGATGGTGTGGGGCAGGATTGTAGATGGTGTGGGGCAGGATTGTAGATGGTGTGGGGCAGGATTGTAGATGGTGTGGGGCAGGATTGTAGATTGTGCCGGGTGTGGGGCAGGATTGTAGGTTGTGCCGGGTGTGGGGCAGGATTGTAGATTGTATGGGGCAGGATTGTAGGTTGTGCCGGGTGTGGGGCAGGATTGTAGATGGTGCCGGGTGTGGGGCAGGATTGTAGATGGTGCCGGGTGTGGGGCAGGATTGTAGATGGTGTGGGGCAGGATTGTAGATGGTGTGGGGCAGGATTGTAGATGGTGTGGGGCAGGATTGTAGATGGTGTGGGGCAGGATTGTAGATGGTGTGGGGCAGGATTGTAGATTGTGCCGGGTGTGGGGCAGGATTGTAGATTGTGCCGGGTGTGGGGCAGGATTGTAGATTGTGCCGGGTGTGGGGCAGGATTGTAGATTGTGCCGGGTGTGGGGCAGGATTGTAGATTGTGCCGGGTGTGGGGCAGGATTGTAGATTGTGCCGGGTGTGGGGCAGGATTGTAGATTGTGTGGGGCAGGATTGTAGATTGTATGGGGCAGGATTGTAGATTGTGCCGGGTGTGGGGCAGGATTGTAGATGGTGTGGGGCAGGATTGTAGATGGTGTGGGGCAGGATTGTAGGTTGTGCCGGGTGTGGGGCAGGATTGTAGATGGTGTGGGGCAGGATTGTAGATTGTGCCGGGTGTGGGGCAGGATTGTAGATTGTGCCGGGTGTGGGGCAGGATTGTAGATTGTGTGGGGCAGCATTGTAGGTTGTGCCGGGTGTGGGGCAGGATTGTAGATTGTGTGGGGCAGCATTGTAGGTTGTGCCGGGTGTGGGGCAGGATTGTAGATTGTGTGGGGTGTGGGGCAGGATTGTGGATTTTGCCGTGTGTGGGGGGCAGGATTGTGCCGGGTGTGGGGGGCAGGATTGTAGGTTTTGCTGGGTATATTGGGCCGCCTGCCTTTCCACACACATGACCTCTAATGGCCTCCCAGTCTTAGTCCGTAGCGTCCAATATTGAGTTGGCCCCGCCCTTTCCACGCACATGACCTTTAATGGCCCCCCAGTCTTAGTCCGTAGGGTTCAATATTGAGTTGGCCCCGCCCTTTCCCCCGCACATGACCTTTAATGGCCCCTCCCAGTCTTAGTCCGTAGGGTTCATTATTGAGTTGGCCCCGCCCTTTGCAGCTATAACAGCTTCAACTCTTCTGGGAAGGCCCCCCACAAGGTTTAGGAGGGTGTCTATGGGAAGGTTGGACCATTCTTCCAGAAGCACATTTGTCAGGTCAGGCACTGATGTCGGGGGAGGGGCACTGATGTCGGGGGAGGGGCACTGATGTCGGGGGAGGGGCACTGATGTCGGGGGAGGAGGCCTGGCTCGCAGTCTCCGCTCTAATTCATCCCAAAGGTGTTCTATGGGGTTGAGGTCAGGATTCTGTGCAGGACAGTCAAGTTCCTCCACCCCAAACTGGCTCCTCCATGTCTTTATGGACCTTGCTTTGTGCACTGGTGGGCAGTCATGTTGGAACAGGAAGGGGCCATCCCCAAACTCCTCCCACAAAGCTGGGGGCATGAAATTGTCCAAAATGTCACCTTAAGAGTTCTCTTCACTGGAACTAGGGGGCCAAGTCCAACCCCTGAAAAACAACCCCACACCATAATCCCCCTCCTCCAAACTTTACACTTGGCACAATGCAGTCAGGCGAGTACTGTTCTCCTGGCAACCGCCAAACCCAGACACGTCCATGGGATTGCCAGACAGAGAAACGTGATTGGTCACTCCAGAGAACACGCCTCCACTGCTCTAGAGTCCAGTGGCAGCGTGCTTTACACCACGGCATCTGACGCTTTGCATTGCACTTGGTGATGGAAGGCTTGGATGCAGCTGCTCTAGAGTCCAGTGGCGGCGTGCTTTACACCACGGCATCCGACACTTTGCATTGCACTTGGTGATGGAAGGCTTGGATGCAGCTGCTCGGCCATGGAAACCCATTCCATGGAGCTCTCTACGCACTGTTGTTGGGCTCATCTGAAGGCCACACCAAGTTTGGAGGTCTTTAGCTATTGACTCTGCAGACAGTTGGTGACTTCTGCGCACTGTGTGCTTCAGCATGCGCTGACCCCGCCCTGTCATGTGACGTGGCCTACCACTTGGTGGCTGAGTGGCTGTTGTTCCCAGTGGCTTCCACTTTGTTATAATCCCACTAACAGTTGAGCGTGGAATATTTAGTAGCCAGGAAATGTCACGGATGGACTTATTGCCCAGGTGGCCACCTATCATGGGACCACGCTTGGAGTCACTGAGCTCCTGAGAGCGACCCATTCTTTCACCAATGTTTGTAGAAGCCGTCTGCATCCCTAGGGGCTTGATTGTATACACCTGTGTCCATGGAGAGGATTGGAACACCTGAATCACATGATATGGAGGGGATTGGAGCACCTGAATCACATGATATGGAGGGGATTGGAACACCTGAATCACATGATATGGAGGGGATTGGAACACCTGAATCACATGATATGGAGGGGATTGGAGCACCTGAATCACATGATATGGAGGGGGGGGGACAATACTTGGGGCAATATAGTGTATGTCTTCACAGGTGACACCACAATGTAGACACAACTTGTAGGGGGAGGGTCAGAAAGCCGTCACCTCCCAATGGCACATTGTAACGGGACCAGAGGAATATCTTTTGAGAAGTGTTGAGTATTTCTGCCAGTACGTTGGGCCCATTAATGATGAAGAGTGATGAAGGATGGTGATGTCAGGCCTGTAGATATGAGAAGGATCAGCAAAGATTCCTCCATGGGCCGGGTTACATCCATGTCTGCTAGCCGTGTCTCCATACAACAGAAAGGTGGCAAGGGACCGCTCAGCAGTCTCGGTGCAGGATGAGCAGGTCCTTGGATCTCCACTAGGAGCAATGGTCACACAGCCGGCTGGTGTAGTGGATGAGCGGAGAATCGCTGTGAGGATTGCTGATGACTGTGAGCGGTTGAGGACCTCGGGGGTGGGATCTGGGACACAGCTATGCAGGTGTACTGGAGGAACATCTTTGTCACAGGCTAGGCCGCTGAGCCCTGCTGCCACTGAGTGTGGACCACCATTCTCTCACCGCACTCTGAAGAAAGCAAGCCCACCACTAGCACCCAAATATATCTACGATTTCCCACAATCCTTTAGTTGGGGAGCTTTCTGGGGAGTGTGGTTCAGAAAGGGCCCTGAACTACAGTGATGGATGGCTGCAGGACTACTAGTCCCACAGTCCTCTGCTCTGGTCCAGGAAGTAGACAGGAAGTGATGCAACAGTCTGAGTGACGGACACTAGAGGGGAACAACGTGGTCTATGGTTCTGTTGGATCTTGTCCTCATGGTTCATGTTGCTGTAGTCGGCAGCTGGCTATATACAGTTGTGTTAAAAATAATAGCCATGTGATGAAAAAAGTGACTGAAGCTGAAAATCCTTCTAATCCTTTTCTTTCCATCCACACAAATGCATTGGGAACACGACACATTCTATTCCAAATCACAACATGAAGGAAAATACATCAAATTTGTGTTGTTCCACTAAAAAAATGGAAGAAAAGTGAATATTAGACGGTTCAAAAAAATGGCCGTGTTTGTATTCTTCTTTACAAACTCCAACATTCACTATATAAACTGAGAAATGTTTGAAGATTTTGCTTTCCTTTGAATGACTTCATGAATATTTGGTTGTAGTCGCACTGTTTCTGAGAACTGCTGTACATCTGTGTTGCATGGAGTCACCCAACTTCTGGCCCCTGTGATCAGGTATTCCAGCCCAGGATGATTGGACCACATTCCACAGTTCTTCTCTATTTCTTGGTTTGGCCTCAGAAACGGCATTTTTGATGTCACCCCACATGTTTTCTATTGGATGAAGATCCGGGGATTGGGCTGGCCACTCCATAACGTCCATCTTGTTGGTCTGGAACCAAGATGTTGCCCGTTTACTGGTGTGTTTGGGGTCGTTGTCTTGTTGGAACCCCCATTTCAAGGGCATTTCCTCTTCAGCATAAGGCAGCATGACCTCTTCAAGTATTCTGATGTATTCAGACTGATCCATGATCCCTGGTATGCGATAAATAGGCCCAACACCGTAGTATGAGAAACATCCCCATATCATGATGCTTGCACCACCATGCTTCACGGTCTTCACAGTGTACTGTGGCTTGAATTCAGTGTTTGGGGGTCGTCTGACAAACTGTCTCCGCCCACTAGACCCAAAAAGAACAATCTTACTTTCATCCGTCCACAAAATGTTGCGCCATTTCTCTTTAGGCCGGTCAATGTGCTCTTTGGCAGATTGTAACCTCTTCAGCACACGTCTTTTTCCCAACAGTGGGACTTTGCGGGGACTTCTTGCAGATAGCTTGGCTTCACATCGGCGTCTTCTAATTGTAACAGTCCTCACAGGGAACGTCACACCTTCTTTCATCTTCCTGGAGCTGATTGTTGGCTGAGTCCTCACAGGGAACGTCACACCTTCTTTCATCTTCCTGGAGCTGATTGTTGGCTGAGTCCGCCCCATGTTGGCTATTCTTCTATCCATTCCAA
>NW_028319366.1:0-42500 GCF_062004578.1 Staurois parvus
CCATTGCAGTTTGACTTTATGGCAGCTATAAGTAGTAATCTATAGGCCATATCAAAGTTTAAAAGGATGAATTGAAAATTCAGGACAGATGTATGTGACACACCTTAGATGCAACTTTCAGGTGATCCTGCCATGAACAGCCTTACTCAAACACTTCCTGTTGTAGGGTGACAACGCATTGTCCCTATCACTAAATTGCTCTCCTGCGTTGTCACCCTGTCACACAGGCTTCCAATGGCCTTTAATACACATATCACGTAGGCTTGATCAACAGAAAAATGCTATACTGCCATTAATGCTGACATGAAGTGGCTGCAAAGAGGTTACATCAGATCAGCAACACAGATGCAGAAAAAACAGATGAAAAAAGGTAATTTATGGGGAAAAACATGACAATGGCTTGTGATACACAAAGCAAACTAAATGTGGTGCAGTTAGGGTGTACATCTACCCAAAGGAGTTAATCGCATGATCAGGAGCAGCCGAAGCCTCTGCAGCCAATTATATTGTTCTCTCTTATAATAACCCCGCCTTCTCTTTGCAGAATTTGCTCTGCAGATCAGCATCTCCTAAAAACAGAAGTGGCCAATGAGACGACCGGACCGCTGAGCCTTATTAATAACATATGCCCGAGATGTATTTTTAGAAAACTTGTGACCTCTGTGGGTTGTTGCCTTCTTCCCTCTGGCACCCATGTGGCCTGGACGGAGGCTCTTCCTCGCCTCACCGAGACTCCACGTGTGCCAGGAAAATTGTTCTGGAAAAGAAGCCATTTCTGCTGAACTTAAAGGAGAACTCCAGTCAAAAAGGAAGCTGTAAGCTTGGAGTTTTGGTTTCGTGTTGCCGATAATGTCATAGTTGTCGGTAGGCTGGCGTTCTGGGAATATCATACTGTCCAGGATTTGAATGTGCAACAGGTGTTCACGACTCCGCCCTCTGTACTGCCCCTGAGGATTAAGGATGATTTGTCATAGAAATGAGACACTCCTACTAGACCCCTGCAGTCTTTTGCTCCTCCCCTATTCTATGGCTGGCTCCTCCTTCTGTTTTCTGGCTACAGCCATCTTCCAGTTAAAGCGGTATTAAACTCCAAACCAAAAATGTAATATATAGCAGTTTACCCATTGTTAAATGTGACGGCTGCATTCGTTTTCTTTTTTTAGGCTTTTTTTTCTCTGTTTTCACCTGGTGATCTGGCCAGTAACACACCTCCTGTATTAGAGTGTCCCCTCTCTGGATGGAGGAGCACAGGGGGCAGCAGCATTGTCAGTCTGGGGAGAGGGAAGTATTAGGTGTACTAGCAGATTTCAATACACTAACAAATTGAAGCCAGACTCCAGCTCACACTTTATAAGCAGTTTTTTTTTTAGATAAAGGTTTTACCTTAAAGTGGTTCTGATGGCTCAAGGCTTTTACCTTCATACATTCTATGCATAAAGGTAAAAAAAACCTTCTGTGTACAGCAGCTCCCCCAGCCTCCTCAATACTTACCTGAGTACCATCGAGATCCAGCGATGTGCATGACAGCCTCAGCTGTTCCGGGTCTCTGCCTCCTTATTGGCAAGCGGGAGTCAGCAAACCATTGGCTCCCGCTGCTGTCAATCACAGCTAGTCAGCCAATAAGGAGAGAGAGGAGGCGAGGCCAAGTCACGCCTCCATGTGTGATTGGACAAACAGAGCAGGGGGTGCCCCCATAGCTAGCTGCTTGCTGTGGGGGCACCAAGACAGGCAGGAGGAGCCAGAGGGGGAGGAGCCTGCGGGGGACCTGAGAAGAGAAGAATCCAGACTGCTCTGTGCAAAACCACTGCGCACAACAGGTAAGTATAGACATATTTGTTATTTTCCCAAAAAAAAAAAGAACCTTTAGTATCACTTTAATACAGAAAAGCTGGCCATTGTAAGCACCCCTGCCAGTGTTAAATGGTTTGTCTCATCTTTGTAACTGATACGTTTAGAAGAGAGCTTGTTCTGGGCCAGTCGGGAACAGTGCAGGAGCGGGTTGCTGTTCATAAATGGCGCCTGCATTTACTGCCCGTGCGCGCTCACCTATCGCTGTACGGGACCTCTGCGTGAGGTCCCGATCATGTGATCACTGATTGGCCAATCAGTGATCACATGAATAGCAGTAAGCAAGATGTCACTTCCTGACATCATTGCTTACTACTAGTGAAATCTGTGAATGATCACAGAGGTCACATGGTACAGGGCCATTCACAACAGCTTTGTACCATGTGACAAGCTGTGACCAATCACAGCTCACACACTATTTCTCAATGGCTGCAGAAATGCAGATGATTGCTTTTACAGCCTTTATGGTGTAAAATCAATCAGCGTACAAAAAAAAAAAAAAATATTCATCACCTCCCACAAGTAGCACCGTATCACTATGGTGACACTGTACTGCTAGGGTGACAGTATGTAAAAAAAAAAAAAAAACATAATAATATAAAAAAAAATAAAATCTTAGATTGTAATCTCCAAGGAGCAGGGCACTCCTAACCCTCAAACCCTTAAACTGTATTGTTGCTGTATTATCTCCCGTTATATTGTAAAGTGCTGAGCGCTATACAAAAACCTGTATAATAATAATAATAATAATAAAAATGTAAAACATTTTTTTTTTAATACTAATTTTTGATTAAAAACTAATTTGTTTTTTTTTTTTTACTAAAAAGATAACTGAATAAATTTTGACCAAGATTTATGAAGAAAGATTATTTATTTGCAAATTTTATAAGAAAAACACTTTTTTTCAACATTTTGGACTTTTTCATTTATATAGCAAACAAACAAAATAAAAATCCCCGTGGTGAATAAATACCACCAAAATAAAGTTTTATCTGTCTCAAAAAATGCTAACAAAATTCATATGGGTACAGTGTTTGCATGACCGCGCAATTGTCATTCAAAGTGTGATAGCACTGAAAGCTGAAAATTGGCCTGGCCAGGAAGGGGGTGAAAGTGTCCGGACTTGAAGTGGTTAAAAAAACAACAACAGACTTACTGGCTGGATCACTAGAAAAAAGAAAAAAGAAAGCCAAAAAAGAAAACCAATGCAGCCATCGCTGAGCAAACTGTTGGCGCTATATAAATCCTGTATAATAATAATATATAAATCCTGTATAATAATAATATATAAATCCTGTATAATAATAATATAATATATAAATCCTGTATAATAATAATAATATATAAATCCTGTATAATAATAATAATAATAATAATATATAAATCCTGTATAATAATAATATATAAATCCTGTATAATAATAATATATAAATCCTGTATAATAATATAATATATAAATCCTGTATAATTAATAATAATATAAATCCTGTATAACAATAATAATATATAAATCATGTATAATAATAATATATAAATCCTGTATAATAATAATAATATATAAATCCTGTATAATAATAATAATAATAATATATAAATCCTGTATAATAATAATATATAAATCCTGTATAATAATAATATATAAATCCTGTATAATAGTAATAATATATAAATCCTGTATAATAATAATAATAATAATATATAAATCCTGTATAATAATAATATATAAATCCTGTATAATAATAATCACATCTGAGAATTGTTACGTTGCAGTTTAATTAATGTTTGCTTTTGAACTTAATATTTTATTTATTTCAGGTACTTATATAGAGCTGTCAGTTTACGCAGCGCTTTACATATATATTGTACATTCACATCAGTCCCTAACCCTCAAGGGGTGTACAATCTAAGGTCCCTAACCAGGGGCGGACGGACAACCCTGGGCAATAGGGGATCATGGGGCCCCTGTGTCCTTGCCCAAACTCAAAAAACCTATGAAAAAGACACCAGGGGCATCTCATGGGGCCCCCTACTGACCCCAGGCCATGCCCAAGTTTCCAAAGTCCACCCCTGTCCCTAACTTACATTCATACATACATATACTAGGGCCAATGTAAACAGGATCCAATTAACCTACCAGCATGTCTTTGGACTGTGGGAGGAAACACACACAGGCACAGGGAGAACATGCAAACTCCAGGCAGGTGGTGCCGTGGCTGGGATTCAAACCAATGACCCGAGTACTGTCAGGCAGAAGTGCTAACCATTTAGCCACTGTGCTGCTTTGAGTTGACAGGTGTTCTGTAATAGAGATCTGAATGGCAGGGAGATCACATTACAAAGACTGCAGAGCAAATTTCACACAAAACAGAAACGCCCTCTACTCCCTCTTCTAGCTGTCTGGCTCAGCAATAGACAGGTGCTTCCACGCATGCAAACACTGCTGGGCTTTCTGGGTAGCAAATCCAGCACACTATGCATGCTGGGTGTCTTGGATGCCCCCTGCTTCTGTTTCCCCTTTATTGTCTGCAAATGGACCAACACACCTCCTGTCATTCTCTCTCTCGGACCACATCACCTAAAGGGTTAAGCTGGTGGCAGTCAAGGTTACATCGCGATCCCGCCGCCGCCGCCGTGTATATACAGCCTGAGATGAAAGATCCAAAACAGAAAGTTCTCTTTCAAAGGATTTCAGTGAGGACCTTTTTTTTTTTGCCAACAAGAAATTTTAGTTTCACAGGAACGTTAATTGTAACATTGTACTTTTTTTTTTTCTTCAATGTAAACAGGCGCGATCCAACATGTGCGAGGCAGAGGGGGAGCCGGGAGCGCTCTCCCATGTAGATGCCCCCCACCACCACCAACCCTTCTGCGCTCCAGAAATCGCTTTATTGGAACACACAAAAAGGGCGCGCAGCATTCGTCCCGTTCGATGCGAACGCGTCGATGTATACATAACCCGAAACCTCCGCCCGTGTCACGGCCGATAGAGAAAGCACCTTTTTTATATCATGCCGGAGGAAGATGAGGCGAGCTGACAATGATGTACGATGTGTTAGTACGAAGCGCAATTCCTGAAACGTGTGCTGTAATTCGTTACCGCTCCCCACATGTTTCATGTCTCGTCTCACGTGCGTTGGGGGATGTAAAATATGCTGAAGGTATGATAGACCGCCAGCGCCAGGGATGGATGCCTTTCAGGCACAGCTGGCAGAGGGGGACTGCGCTGTAATGGGTACCACGCTTTCGTTCTTGCGTTCTACGGCTGCCCAAGTATTTGCAAATCGCTGAGCCAGTTATTTATATCTTGTCAAAACATTTCATCGGCCCGTTCAACAAGCGTGTTTCTCATTAGATGAGAAGATTGCGGCTTTATCCTTTAAAGAAACGCCCCGAGCAGACGAAAATCATGCATTAAATCTTGTTGAATTCCTCTGTTTTACTTCCCGCCATTTACATTTCTTAGGTTTAAGGGCTCCGGATATGTGGAAATACGGCCAGCGTGTTCCCTGGTTCTGGTCCCACCCCCCTCTCTGCACTCTGCACTAGCTCCTACTCCTATTGGAGGAAGGAAAGGAGGTTGTATGGTGTGAAGTCATGTGACCAGAGCTTGCAGGCTCATCAAGAAGATGTCACCATATATATATATATATAGGGCCAGGTCTAGCCTGCAGGATGTGGGGGTGCAGTAAAAAAATATCAGGGGGGCAAATGATGGGAGGTCAGCAGGTGCACGGGGGGTCAGCAGGGCAGAGGGGATAGGGTAAGGCAGTGTACAGGGGCCATTAGTTTGTAGGGCTGTGTACAGGGGTCCACAGGGCAGAGGACAGGGGTCAGCAGGGTGGAAAAAAGGGGTTATCAGGGTTGTGGACAGGAGTCACTGCTGGCAGGGCAGAGGACAGGGGTCACTGCTGGCAGGGCAGAGAACAGGGGTCACTGCTGGCAGGGCAGAGAACAGGGGTCACTCGTGGTAGGGCAGAGGACAGCAGTCAGTCGTGGCAGGGCAGGGGACAGCAGTCAATCGTGGCACAGCAGGGGACAGCAGTCAATCGTGGCAGGGCAGGGGACAGCAGTCAATCGTGGCAGGGCAGGGGACAGGGGTCACTCGTGGCAGGGCAGAGGACAGGAGTCACTTGTGGCAGGGCAGAGGACAGCGGTCACTCGTGGCAGGGCAGAGGACAACAGTCAATTGTGGCAGGGCAGGGGACAGGGGTCACTCATGGCAGGGCAGAGGACAGCGGTCACTCGTGGCAGGGCAGGGGATAGGGGCCACTGCTTTTAAAACATTTACAGACAGTATAGTGGTAGGTTAGGGCATTATGGTGGTAGGTTAGGGCAGTATAGTGGCAGGCTTGGGCAGCATAGTGGCAGGTTAGGGCATTATAGTGGGGGGTTAGGGCAGTATAGTGGCAGACTTGGCCAGGGCAGAGGACAGGGGTCATTTGTGGCAGGGCAGAGGACAGGGGTCACTTGTGCCAGGGCAGAGGACAGGGTCAATCATGGCAGGGCAGAGGACAGGGGTCACTTATGGCAGGGCAGAGGACAGGGTCAATCATGGCAGGGCAGAGGACAGGGGTCACTCATGGCATTGCAGAGGACAGGGGCCACTCATGGCAGGGCAGAGGACAGGGGTCACTCATGGCAGGGCAGAGGACAGGGGTCACTAATGGCAGGGCAGAGGACAGGGGTCATTTGTGGCAGGGCAGAGGACAGGGGTCACTCATGGCAAGGCAGAGGACAGGGGCCACTCATGGCAAGGCAGAGGACAGGGGTCACCGCTTTTAAAACATTTCCATACAGTATAGTTGTGGGTTAGGGTATTATAGTGGTGGGTTAGGACAGTATAGTGGCAGGCTTGGGCAGTATTTAAAGATGTAAAAATTGCTCCGTTAGGCAAGTGGTTCAACAATGAGACATATGAATAAGGCATATCCCTCTATAGTGTGTACTTGTCTCAATCCAGAGCACTAAGTGTCATTTTTGTCTGCTGCATTGTTCCTCTGCTATAAGCATGAATCACTTCTGACAAGTTTTCATGACACCAAGAGAAAAAAGGTGACAGGGGAGGGAGAGCCAGCACACAGCCTGTGATTGACAGCCTCAGCTCTGTTCGTGCGTGACGGGAGATGTGTCCCTTCCTTCCAAACGGGGCTCAGAGCTCTCCTCACTGAGCTCTGCAGTGTAACTTCGACGCTCTGCCCCCTGCTTTCTGAAAGCTCAGAGCTACAAGCTGTATAAATTCTGCACTTTGAGTGGCTGTAGAGAAGGGATCCTGCAAATAAACAGGTACAACTTATGTGGGAGGATTTGTTTCATCTCTGTGTATCACCTGAGGCCAGTCACTTCCCTGGGTACATGTAAGGGTTTACAACCACTTTAAAGGAAGGCTTCAGGCTGAAATAAGAATTTAGCACTATTACCTATTTAGGGGACACATGGATCTAATTTTTAAAGCGATATTAAAGGTTCATTTTTTTTTTTTGGAAAATAACAAACATGTCTGTACTTACCTGCTCTGTGTAATGGTTTTGCACAGAGCAGCCCCGATCCTCCTCCTCTCTGGTCCCCCGCAGGCTCTCCTGGCTCCTCCTTTCTGTAGAGTGCCCCCACAGCAAGCAGCTAGCTATGGGGGCACCTGCTGCTCCGTGTGTCCATTCACAAGCAGAGCCGCGACTTGGCCCCGCACCCTCTCTCCTCATTGGCTGACTGGCTGTGATTGACAGCAACGGGAGCCAATCAGCCAATGAGGAGGCAGAGACCCATGACAGCCGAGAGTGTTGTGCACATCATTGGATCGCGATGGGGCTCAGGTAAGTATTAAGGGGGCTGGGGGCACTGCTGCACACAGAAGGTTTTTTACCTTCATGCATAGAATGCCGGGCATGGCAGAATGCATAGAATGTATGAAGATAAAAAACCTTGAGCCTTTTTCAGCCACTTTAACTTGATGAATTGAAAGTCGAATGTTCTGTCGATCGAAGAACAAAAATGGCGCATACGATTGAGCCATCATTTGTCTTCTATTTCTAAAATAAAACCCAGCATGTTGGATCACGCACTTTTGATTGCAGCACGAAAATCGCGTGTCGCAGCTGGTACACTAGTGATGCAAAAAACAAATCGATGATCAACACAAATTTTGTTCTTTTTTCCACTCAACTATGGCCAAATTTGCCGTCCCGTTGGCTGATTTCTTATATTATTATTCCCTTTAAATCTGCAAGAATGCCGCCAATTTGTGGTCTGGTTTCAGCACCACCCCCTCTCTCTGAATTCTTTGCAGCCCCACCCACAAAGATGAGACGTCCTATCACTGAGCACTGCCACCAGGACAGGAAGTGAAGGGAAGTCTCTCCAAGGTGGACGAAGACAGCAATAAAAACCTGGCAGCGGCTCCAACCCTTCTCCACTAATGCAAAGTTTCAGGTGGAGTTCCATTTTTTAAAGCCGAGAAAAAGAACAAAAAAGGGACGATGCTGGGAAAGTTCTCACCAGGGGCAGACTGACCATTTGGAAACTCAGGCACTGCCCAAGGGCCCGGGGTCAGTAGGGGACCCCATGAGATGCCCCTGGTACCTTTTTCATAGGCTTTTTTGAGTTTGGGCAAGGACACAGGGGCCCCATGATCCCCTATTCCCGGGGGCCCCATGAGTTGTCAGTCCGCCCCTGGTTCTGACCACCGAAGGTCAGGAAACCTTCTGGAATCTCTGAGTTGGTTGAGAAAGACACAAGTGTTCCGTCTTTTGCCGCAAAACCCGCGGGATCCTGCGAAGGCTTCAGGAGTGACGGAATCGGAGGAAAGTGACACAGAGCAGATCTCCGGGGCGGACAGAGGCGAGCTGACTTCATTGACTCCATTCATGCCACGCACACGTTTGCTTACACAAAGCGTAAAAAAACCCAAACAGCCCGTAATTACCCCGAAGTGGCTCGCTGCTTTGGTTGGGGCGAAATAGACGCGGCTACTGTGAGCGGTGGCGGGGCAGGGACGGAGGGAGCAGCCGCTGCACCATCAACACCAGATCTGTGTTTGTTATTCTATGCGGCTGTAATGGCCGCCCCAGAGATGGCGATACACGCACGCCCACAAAGGGGCTCTTTCACCTCCACCATCAAAGGAAAGTTGTTTAGAGAGAGAGAGACCACCAAGGGTTTCCCTGCAAATATGCAGAACCTGCACATGAGAGTACACCTGCCGAGGACGTGAAATGTTTCCTGTGGGTTAAAGAGGAACTCCAAGAAGAAAAACAAACACATTTTTCCAACTCTCAAAGTGGTCCTGTCATTAGATATTTATTCTCATGATAAAATGATCTCAGTGTTCACAAACGTCTGACACAGATCTGACCCTGCTGACTTGGTACACTAGTAGTGGTCAACATTCTTGATATGGGGGACCTTTAAAGCTGAACCCCAGGCTGGAACAAAAAATACCCTTTCAGTGCGGTTCTCCTGCTATGCGAGTGTTAAATGCTCCTTAGTTCTAGGAGGTAGAGGGGTGGATTACCCCTTTCCAGCACTGTCCACTTCTCTGTGGGCGGCCCCTCGACATCATCACATACAACGCAGGGCTAATAACGCAGCAGTGTATGTGGTGGGGGTGGGCCATGGGACTGTGGCTGCAGTGCTGGACCAGTTGCACAAATAAGGGTAGTTTCACAATTGAGCCGCAGCGCTTTGGCCACAGCTCAGAGTACCTGGGGTTTTGGTGCAGGTCAGCTGCGCTTTGGCCACGGCTCAGAGTACCTGGGGTTTTGGTGCAGGTCAGCTGCGCTTTGGCCACGGCTCAGAGTACCTGGGGTTTTGGTGCAGGTCAGCTGCCCTTTGGCCACGGCTCAGAGTACCTGGGGTTTTGGTGCAAGTCAGCTGCGCTTTGGCCACAGCTCAGAGTACCTGAGGTTTTGGTGCAAGTCAGCTGCGCTTTGGCCACAGCTCAGAGTACCTGGGGTTTTGGTGCAAGTTAGCTGCGCTTTGGCCACAGCTCAGAGTACCTGAGGTTTTGGTGCAAGTCAGCTGCGCTTTGGCCACAGCTCAGAGTACCTGGGGTTTTGGTGCAAGTCAGCTGCGCTTTGGCCACAGCTCAGAGTACCTGGGGTTTTGGTGCAAGTTAGCTGCGCTTTGGCCACAGCTCAGAGTACCTGAGGTTTTGGTGCAAGTCAGCTGCGCTTTGGCCACAGCTCAGAGTACCTGGGGTTTTGGTGCAAGTTAGCTGTGCTTTGTCATAGGCTTCTAATATGTCCGGTGGGTTTGGTGCATTTTCTAAAGGCACACAAAAGCCCTGTGGCCATTGAACAGAGGGCCATTGTGAAGGTTAAGTTGCCTTTAAGGAAACCTGCTGGAGTGCAGAAAACGATAAGTGCAGGGGCGGACTGACCAATCGGGTACTCGGGCACTGCCCGAGGGCCCGGGGTCAGTAGATGGCCCCATGAGATGCCCCTGGTGCCTTTCATAGGCTTTTTTGGGTATGGTTTGAGTGTGGGTGAGGACACAGGGGCCCCATGATCCCCTATTGCCTGGGGGCCCCATGAGTTGTCAGTCCGCCCCTGGGTAAGTGGTTCTCCTGATTCTGGCACCCCCAGACATAACAAGAATATAGTCCTCGCAATTCAGGGAGAACCCACTGCAAGGATTTTTTTTTTCCAGCCCAAAATTCATCTTTAATTGGGACTTAAAGCATCTAGGAGGTGGGGCAGCCATGTTGGACGCACTCCATGGAGCCCATTGAGCCACAGGAAGGAAGCCCACACAAGCACAGGGAGAATATGCAAACTCCATGCAGATAGTGTCCTGGTCAGGATTTGAACTGAGGAGCCCAGTGCTGCAAAGCAGAAAGGCTAATTGCTTAGCTGCTGTGCTTCCCATTTCAGGCCAGGAAGTAGATGGCGATCCTGAATGATGCATGAACAAAGATGGTGCTGTCCTTCTGGAGAGAAAAGGAGATGAAAGCATTGTGGGGGAGTACTGTGATCTCTGTGAGAGGTAATAAATACCCGGAAGAGTTACATCAACTCCTTACAGCTGAACTCCAACATAAGCAAAAATTATCTACATACATTTGTCATGTGCATTTCTCCTGAATCTTGGCATGCTTTGTGTATTTTTTCCAGATCTCTGCAGTAATCTGGTGTGAGACTTCCTCTAACAAAGACCACTCACTGCTGCTCTCTCTCCTTGTGCAGGGTGACTGGTCTAGTCTCCACCCCCTTCTGTAGTTTTCTGCAGGCAGCCTGTAGTGGGTGGAGCCTGCTGGGTCCCTCCCACAGCTCTTCTCTGAGCACATGCTATGTACAACATGGTTGATGATGTCACAGCTACTTTTACTATTATGTAGTTATTTCAGGTACTTATATAGGGCTGTCAGTTTATGCAGTGCTTTACAGATTTCATACATTCACATCAGTCCCTAACCATCAAGGGGCGTACAATCTAAGGTTCCTAACTCACATTCATACATACACATACTAGGGACAATTTAGACAGGAGCCAATTCACCTACCAGCATGTCTTTGGAGTGTGGGAGGAAACTGGAGTAACCAGAGGAAACCCACACAGGCACAGGGAGAACATGCAAACTCCAGGCAGGTGGTGCCGTGGTTGGGATTTGAACCATTAACCCTAGTACTGCCAGGCGGAAATGCTAACCATTTAGCCACTGTGCTGCCCATATTACTAGATAATATCTGGGATTGCAAAGACATTTGGTGCACATAAAGTGAATTTATATCCCTTTTGGCTATCGAGGAATATATTTAAATGAACGTTTTTGTGCCTGGAGTTCAGCTTTAACACAACATAAAAAATATATCAGACACGAGGTCTGCTTTAATGTTGGAATTGATGGCGGTGCAGCCACCGCTATGACTGAAATATCACATTTTCTGCTACTGACATATAATAGCCGAACCGCAGCTTGGATGACTCAGCAGCGTCATGGGGGCAGCGCGGTCAGCTGATACCAAGTTCCCGCTCGTGAAAAAACCCAGAAAAGAAAATTCCCACAAGGCGCGAGCTCCAGTCTGCGACTCTGACCGGCTACAAACTGCCAAATTAGCGTCTAGCAATAACATATTGCACAACAAAAAAACTCCTGGGTGAGAGACGGCCACTGGCCAACCTATCATTAACACCCCTCGGTCCCACGGCAAAGCCCCCCCACCGCGGTTTTGATAAAAGAGCGCTGGAGAGCAGCGAGGAGCTGGGCGGATATAACATTTCAGCTGGTCTGACATATGTTCCAAATACAGCCGGCTTACAATCTCGCCACGCAGGATATGAGTAAAATAAGTTAAATACGGGTCCCCAGTGCCAAAGTATTAAGTCTATAAAGTAGCCGGGATTTATTAAAGACTGTTTTAATCCGTGTAAGCTGGGTTTTCTTTTTTTTTTATTACAAAATCAGGTCAGAGCCATGTCCATCCAAATGCTATTTATAACTTTAGAGAACATTGTAACTATATTTATATATATCACCATAATATTGTAACTATTTATATCTATACATAATATTGTAACTATTTATATCTATACATAACATTGTAACTATTTATATCTATACATAATATTGCAACTATTTATATCTATACATAATATTGTAACTATATATATCTATACATTGTAAGCTCGAAAGAGCAGGGCCCTCGATCCCCTCATGTTTTGCATTGTATTGGTATTGTTCTGTCGCATGTTTTGTCCCCCTTTGTAATGTACAGCGCTGAGCGAACTATTGGCGCTTTATAAATACTGTATAATAATAATCTATACATAACATTGCAACTATTTATATCTATACATAACATTGCAACTATTTATATCTATACATAATATTGTAACTATTTATATCTATACATAACATTGCAACTATTTATATCTATACATAATATTGTAACTATTTATATCTATACATAGTATTGTAACTATATATATCTATACATAATATTGTAACTATTTATATCTATACATAATATTGTAACTATTTATATCTATACATAACATTGCAACTATTTATATCTATACATAATATTGTAACTATTTATATCTATACATAATATTGTAACTATTTATATCTATACATAGTATTGTAACTATATATATCTATACATAATATTGTAACTATTTATATCTATACATAATATTGTAACTATTTATATCTATACATAATATTGTAACTATTTATATCTATACATAGTATTGTAACTATATATATCTATACATAATATTGTAACTATTTATATCTATATATAGTATTGTAACTATTTATATCTATACATAACATTGCAACTATTTATATCTATACATAATATTGTAACTATATATCTATACATAATATTGTAACTATTTATATCTATACATAATATTGTAACTATTTATATCTATACATAATATTGTAACTATATATATCTATACATAATATTGTAACTATTTATATCTATACATAACATTGCAACTATTTATATCTATACATAACATTGCAACTATATATATCTATACATAATATTGTAACTATTTATATCTATACATTGTAAGCTCCAAGGAGCAGGGCCCTCAATCCCCTCATGTTTTGCATTGTATTGGTATTGTTCTGTCACATGTTCTGTCCCCCTTTGTAATGTACAGCGCTGAGCAAACTATTGGCGCTTTATAAATACTGTATAATAATAATAATAATCTATACATAATATTGTAACTATTTATATCTATACATAACATTGGAACTATTTGTATTTCTACAGTATACAGTTGTGCTCAAAAGTTTGCTTCCTCTAGGAGAATTGGTCATATACGGTATGGACCATTTTTAAAGAAAACGTGAATGAGCCAGCAAAAAGCATTTCTTTTATTTCTTATGGGATTCTTTTATTTCTTATGGCAGTGGTTCTCAACCTTCCTAATGCCGCGACCCTTTAATATCGTTCCTCATGTTGTGGTGACCCCCAACCATAAAATTATTTTTGTTGCTACTTCATAACTGTAATTTTTCTACTATTATGAATCGTAATATAAATATCTGATATGCAGGATGTATTTTCATTGTTACAAATTGAACATAATTAAAGCATAGTGATTAATCACAAAAACAATATGTAATTATATATTTACAGTACATGATTTTACATTTACCCAGTAATTATAATTCATGAAGTGTCGTTTTACCTCCAATGCTGCTGCTTTCAACACAGTAGCTACTTTCTGCACAGTAGCTGCTCTTTACACATGTGTGACTGGTCCACATAAGTACATTATGGCGCCAACCCTGTCACATACACCTGTATTTGTAGGGGGTGTATGTGATGGGGTTGGCGCGATGATGTTATCACGCTGGGTATTCGTATGTGGGCGTATCTGCATCTGGTCGGACCCACCTGGAGACGGATAGAGGAATGGTGTCTCGGTTCCTAAGACCATCGGAAATATGTGTTTTCCGATGGTCTTAGGCGACCCCTGTGAAAGGGTCGTTTGACTCCCAAAGAGGTCGCGACCCCCAGGTTGAGAACCGCTGTCTTATGGGATTCATATTCTGTAACTGTAGGTCATAACTGAATGGGCCAATCATAAAACAAATAATGGCAACAAGTAAACCAATGAAATGCCCCCTGTTCCAAAATCTGCATCCCCTTAATTCTTAGGGCTCATGTACTCTGCAGCTGATAAACTCACGTTTAGGAGCTGTTCAGCGTTTTTTTTCAGCAGCCCCTGAACTCTCCCTAATGTTTTCCTATGTGTCCATGTGCACATCTTCGTTTACAGGCATTTGAGTTTATAGGGTTTTTTTTATACACCAAACTTGCGTTCAGGAGTAGATTTTACAGGCGTTTCAAATGCAAAACGCTTGTAAAAGCATTTATAAGCATTTTTGTTCAAATTTTTTTTTTTACTCTTCCAGTTCCCGCTGCTGTCCAGAGCCTTTTTTCATCATGAGAAATGCATGCAAAGCATTTTCAAGGTGCTCAGATAGATAAAACACTGAACACAGGATGTTCCTACCAAGCTTGTCACACATGGTAATGACCAATTCACACTTCAGACCTCTCCCACCCTTGGAAACTAAATATATGCTAATGAACATTCACACCTCAGACCTCTCCCACCCTTGGAAACAGAAGATATGTTAATAGCCATTCACACTTCAGACCTCTCCCACCCTTGGAAACTAAATATATGCTAATGAACATTCACACCTCAGACCTCTCCCACCCTTGGAAACAGAAGATATGTTAATAGTCATTCACACCTCAGACCTCTCCCACCCTTGGAAACAAAAGATATGTTAATGACCATTCACACCTCAAATTCCTCATGAAGACCCCCTCCCAGGTGGCCTTAATGACTCCCTCCACCAGACACCTTTCCCACCCTTGGAAACAAAAGAAATGTTAATGAGCAACTCACACTTAAGCTAATCTCAATACTGCTGTCTCTGCTTCTACTCTCTGTATTTCTCTGAAACAGTCTGAAATAGTTAATAATTTACCACTTTTCAGTGCAATCTGGGCATTTGGGAGGTTCTCCTGTGCTTATCTTTAAAAAACGCTTCTAAACGCATAAACACGTTATGCAAACAGACGTTTTTTAACCTACATTTTCCAGCAGTCAGTTTCCATCATTCAGAAGTGTCCCATGCACATGGGGCCTTAGGGCTCATGTACACTGCAGCTGCTAAACTCACGTTTAGGAGCTTTTCTGCATTTTTTTTCAGCAGCCCCTCAACTCTCCCTATTGTTTTCCTATGTGTCCATGTACACATCATCATTTACAGTCATTTACAGGCAGCTGAGTTTACAGTCGTTTTTTTTAACGCACCAAACTTGCGTTCAGGAGTAGATTTTACCAGCATTTCTAACGCCAAAGGCTTGTAAATGCTTGTAAACGTGGTTAACCGCGGTTATAAGCGTTTGTGTTTAGAAGCGTTTTTTAACTGTTCCATATCCAGATGCTGTCTAGAGCCTTTTTTTCTCATCAGAAATGCATGCAAAGCATTTTCCATGTATTCAAATAGACCCGGCACACCAGTCAGTTCCAGGTTTTGCGTGAAGGAAACAATGGTAGAACGCACCGCATTATGCTCATGATGGGATCCATAGTGAATACAACCAGAAGACAAGTCACCTCAACACATACTGCTCTCTCTGCTTCTGATCTCTGTATTCCTCTCAAAATGTCTGAAATAGTTAATTTTTTACTATTTTTCAGTGCATTCTGGGCATTTTGGAAGGTCTCCTGAGGTTATCTTTAAAAATCGCTTCTAAACGCAAACGCGCATAAACACGGTATGCAAACGCAGCTAAAGAGATGTTTTTTAACCTACGTTTTTCAGCAATCAGTTTCCATCGTTCAGAAGAGTTTCCCAAACACCCTGTGTACATGTACCCTTAATACTGTATATTGCCCCCTTTCGCATCAATGACAGAGAGCAGTCTTCTGTAATAGTTGTCTATGAGGACCCCAAATTCTTGCAAGTGGTACCTGCCCATTTGTCTTTGCAAAATGCCTCCAGGTCATGCAGTCTTTGGTCATCTTGCATGAACCACAGGTTTGAGATTTCCCCAGAGTGACTCGATAATATTAAGGTCAGGAGCCTGTGATGGCCAAACCAGAACCTTCACCTTTTTCTGCTGTAACCAATGGAGGGTCAACTTGGCCTTGTGCTTTGGGTCATTGCCGAGCTGGAAAGTAGAAGAATACAAATTGTCTGCCAGTATTTTCTGATAACATGCTACACTCATCTTGCCATCAGTTTTCACAAGATTCCCTGTGTCTTTGGAGCTCACACACTCCCCTAAAACATCAGTAAGCCACCACCATGCTTCACAGTGGGGATGGTATTCTTGTTACTCCAAACATGTGACCATAAAGCTCTATTTTAGTCTGGTCACTCCAGATTACAGTGTACCAGAAGCTGTGAGGCATGTCAAGGTAATGTCGGGCATATTGTAACCCGGCTTTTTTGTGGCATTGGCGCAGTAAAGGCTTCATTTGACAACTTGACCATGCAGCTCATTTTTGTTCAAGTATCATTGCATTGTACTCCTTGAAACAACTACATCCTCTTGTTCTAGAACAGCCTGTATTTCTTCTGAGGTTACTAGTATTTTTTTTTGTATCCTGAACAATTCTTCCGTCAGTTATGGCTGCAATCTTTCTTCGTCTATCTTACCTTTGCTTGGCATCAAGGGATCCCTGAAATTTCCACTTCTTAATAGGTGATTGAACAGTACTGACTGGCATATTCAAGGCTTTGGATACTTTTTTATATCCTTTTCCATTTTTATAAAGTTCCATTACTTTCTTATGCAGGTCTTTTGACAGTTCTTTTCTGCTCCCCATGGCTCAGTATCTAGCCTGCTCAGTGAATCCATGTGAGAGCCAAGAAACTCATTGACTATTTATACACAGATAATAATTGCAATTTAAAAAGCCACAAATGTGGGAAATTAACCTTTAACTGGCATTGTAACCTGAGTGTGTCACCTTGTGTGTCTGTACCAAGGCCAAACATTCCAGGGGAGGGAACCTTTTCATCCGGGCCATTTGGGTGATATCTGTTATCATTATGATTTAAAAAGGAGCCAAACAACGATGTGATAATAAATGGCTTCTTATGATCACTATCCTTGAATAAAAGTTTTTGGCATGATCAGTCATATTTTCAATATCAATGCCAAAATCTCACCATTTCTGCCAGGGGATGCAAACTTTTGAGCACAACTGTATATCACACTGTAACACTAACTATGTATAACACTTATGTATACATGTCTGTTTTTGGATTTTAAATTCAGCCTTTGGCAAAGATTTTTGATCCCAGATCAGAAGGTTTTGGCCCTTGGTGCCCAACCTGTGGCCCAAAGGCAACATGTGGCCCTTTGTCACTCATTGCGCAGCCCTTGAGGGCACCAATCTATGTTTTGGTGCTTAATTAAGCCATTGAAAGAAATTTTTTTCAGAACACTTGTAGTTGTTTATTTAATTTAAGCTATTTTACTTTTTCTATGGTATCCATCCTTTAACTCTTTTTATTGCTTCTGATCATTTATAAGGGATCTTCCCGTGATAATATGAAATGTGACAAGTCTTTTTTGTGGGGCTGTTGTGGGCACAAATGTGGACCAATTGATTTGTAAAGGGTCTGCAAAAGCAGTGGTCCCTAGCAGTCTCATATAACCTTTCTCCAATTAATGACTGTCTCCTGGAGCATATACTCAGTCTCTGCCCAATTCCTGGATCATATAACCAATACCTGACCAATTTCTGGAGCATATCCTCAATCTCTTACCATCTTCTGGACCATATCCAGAGTCTCAGATCATCTCCTGGAGCATATCCCCAGACTCAGACCATCTCATAGAGCTTATGTGCAGTCTCTGACCATCTCCTAGAGCTTTTCTGCAGTCTCCGACCATCTCCTGTGGCCAGGGGTGGACTGACCATTTGGAAACTCGGGCACTGCCCGAGGGCCCGGGGTCAGTAGGGGGCACCATGAGATGCCCCTGGTACCTTTTTCATAGGCTTTTTTGAGTTTGGGCAAGGACACAGGGGCCACATGATCCCCTATTGCCCGGGGGCCCCATGAGTTGTCAGTCTGCCCCTGCCTGTGGCATATCCACAGTCTCTGACCATCTCCTGGAGCATATCCTCATTCTCTGACCATCTCTTGGAGCATATCCCTAGTCTCTGACTATCTCAAGGAGCTTATATAGAGTCCCTGGCCAACTCCTGGACCATATCCCCAGTCTCTGACCATCTCTTGGAGCTTATATTCAGTTTCTGACCATCTCCTGGAGCATATTCTCAGCCTCTGACCATCTCCTGGAGCATATCCTCAGCCTCTGACCATCTCCTGAAGCATATGCCCTGTCTCCGTCCATCTGCTTAAGCATGCTTAAGCATATCTCCAGTCTCTGACCATCTCTTGTAGCATATCTGCAATCTCTGACCAACATCTGCAGCACATCTGTAGTCTCTGGCCATGTATTGGAGCACATTCCCAGTCTTCTTACCATCTCCTGGAGCATATCTGCAGTCTCAGACCAAATTCTGGAGCAAATACCCAATTCCTGACAATTTTTTGAGCATATCCACAGTCTCCTACCCGCTCCTGGAGCATAACACCAGTCATTGTCCATCTGCTTGAGCATAACCCAGTATCTTACCATCTTTTGTAGCATATCTACAGTCTCTAACCATCTGCTTGACCATAACCCCAGTCTCTGACCAGCTCCCGGAGCATATCTGCAATCTTTAGACGTCATCTGTATCATATCTGCAGTCTCTGACCTTTTCCTGGAGCAAATCTCCAGTCTCTGACCAGGGGCGGACTGACAACTCATGGGGCCCCTGGGCAATAGTCAATCATGGGGCCCCTGTGTCCTTGCCCAAACTCAAAAAAGCCTATGAAAAAGGTACCAGGGGCATCTCATGGTGTCCCCTACTGACCCTGGGCCCTCGGGCAGTGCCCGAGTTTCCAAATGGTCAGTCCGCCCCTGTCTCTGACCATCTCTTGTAGCATATCTGCTGTTTCTGGCCAGCAACTGTAGCACATCTGTATTCTTTGACCATCCCCTGAAGTAAATCCCAAAAGTCTCTGACCATTGCTTGTATCATCCCCTGTTACATTTTTGTACTTTATGACAGCTTTCTGTGAATATTGTACCATATGTGACCCATTGGTAATATCAAGGGCTGCACTTAAGGATTCCTTTTTTGGGTAAGTTGACCACCTTTAGTAGGCAGTGTGATTTTGCACTGCTACTCCTTGGCGATGGGCAGTATGCCATTACTTTCCCCACCTATGATATTGGTCAACAATGGGAACATAGATGGTGACAAAAGCACTCATTTTTGTAATTGGGGAAGGATTGTTGATGAGGTTACTAGGAGAGGAGATACCGGGAAATCTGTCTAGAGTGCTCACAATGTAACATTCGCCGTATTTATAGTCTGGTCATTCGCTGGGATCACCTGACCTATTTTTGACCATATAACTTACATATCAGAATTCGAATGTTTTATTGAAAGTCCACAAGGCTTTGGCATGACAGCAAACCAGAGAGTTTGCTTTTAAGGATGAGTCGATGGTAAAGGGACAAACGTCCTCCAGGAACCGGGGAATTATGATGGATTTGAGGTGAGCCACAGGGTGGACCAGAGGGCAGTGGGCCATGGAGCGCCTCTGATTACCACCAAGCTCCCTGCGGGAGAGGAAACGTCCCGCCGCGGCCGCGTTCAGACATCTCGTTACAGAACACCGCAGAAGGGGAAACAAATGAAAAGTAAATAAAAATTGCAAAATACGGGTTCCCGGTAAGAGAGGGAGGAGGGGACGTCCGAGCAGAGAAAGCAGCGCTGACGTCTGTCTGTCTATGACCTGGATGATACGTCCTCGGAATGTCTGGGGTGGTCACTGTAAATGGCGGAGGGTGCAGTGAATTTTATTGTTGCAGAAATTAGAGTGGGACATGGCGGAAAACATATGGGCACTGGTGTATAAATACTGAGATGAAGACAATGCTGGTGCAGGAATTCAGAGTAGCCTTGTCTACTGGGAGGATGTTCTGTAGACATCACCAAACCGCTCTCTTCAATCCTCCCAAGACCTTCTGCTCTCTAGTTCCCGTGTCACCTCCTCCCATGCTCGCCTCCAGGACTTCTCCCGAGCTTCTCTCATCCTATGGAACTCTCTACCCCAACCTCTCCGGCTGTCTGCTAATCTATCCACCTTTAGACGATCCCTGAAAACCTTTCTCTTCAAAGAAGCCTGTCTTGCTTCTACCTAGTAAACTGTAATTTATTTCCTCCATCAGCCCCCCCCACACAGCTATTACCTTTTGTATCACTCAACCTTTCCTCCTAGATTGTAAGCTCTATGAGCCGGGCCCTCTATTTCCTCTTGTACCAAATTGTATTGTAACTGTAATGTCTACCTTCATGTTGTAAAGTGCTGAGCAAACTGTTGGCACCAGGGGCAGACTGACCATTTGGAAACTCGGGCACTGCCCGAAGGCCCGGAGTCAGTAGGGGGCCCCATGAGATGCCCCTGGTACCTTTTTCAAAGCTTTTTTGAGTTTGGGACACAGGGGCCCCATGATTCCCTTTTGCCTGGGGGCCCCATGAGTTGTCAGTCCGCCCCTGGTTGGCACTATATAAATCCTGTATAATAATAATAATCACTGAAAAACATTTTTTTCCACTAATTGCACCACATTGCAACGCACCTTCTCATTACAATTAGGTCAAGGGAAATCTGCCTTTGATAAGACAGAATAACATGCATAAAAACGCACAATAAAAAAAATGGAAAAAATGGTGATTTTATGTGTGTTGTAGTGTGAATGGGCCCTAACTCATTTTAGGGTGACCACAGAAATATAACAGACCAGTGTTTTCTAGGTATATGGGGGGGCATAGTGCTCTGTGCTGTTCTGCATGCAGATGGAATTGCTTGATCTGGGGAATAAAGCATTGGCCTTACTTCTCTCCTCCCTCTCTCACCGGGAACACGTATTCTGCAATTTTTATTTACTTTTCATTTGTTTCCCCCTCTGTGGTGTTCTGTAATGATGTGTCTGAACGCGGGCGCGGCGGGACGTTTCCTCTCAAATTCCCAGCTCAACTTACCAACCAGCCTGCAACCAACCGAATTATCCTGTTCATGTTAAAGACAAGGAGTTTAGTTTTCACACATTTGCAAATACATGGGTAAGCTGCAGAGCCTCTGCACGGCACCCCAATATTCTGCAGTTCCTAACTCTATACATTTTGAGAGCCCCCATAGCAGAAGCAGATGTATAATAATGGACAGACTGAGGGCAGGTAAGCCTGGAGGGAGCCCACCCCTCCTTAACCCCTCGCCCACCGGGCACTTTTACCCCCTTCCTGCCCAGGCCAATTTTCGGCACTCTGTACTGTCACACTTTGAATGACTATGGTGCAGTCATGCAACACTGTACCCAAATGAAATTTATATACATTTTTTTGAGACATATAAAGCTTTATTTTGGTGATATTTAATCACCCCGGGTTTTTTTCTTTTTGCTAATTTTGAAAAAAAAAGTTTTTCTTAGTTTCAGTTATAACATTTTTTAAATAAGTAATTTTTCTCCTTTGCTGATGTGCACTAATAGGTGGTCCTGATGAGGAGGCACTGACAGGCATCACCAATGGGCATTGATATGTGGCTGAACTTCACCCTCCACACCCCCATGATTTTTTATTCCTCCTGCTTACTTGATGCTGGGTTGTCCCCAGTTCAGATTACCACCCACCAGGGGCGGACTGACCATTTGGAAACTCGGGCACTGCCCGAGGGCCCGGGGTCAGTAGGGGGTCCCATGAGATGCCCCTGGTACCTTTTTCATAGGCTTTTTTGAGTTTGGGCAAGGACACAGGGGCCCCATGATCCCCTATTACCCAGGGGCCCCATGAGTTGTCAGTCCGCCCCTGCCACCCACCCAGCGGATCCAGCATTGTCCTGCTGGGATCCTTTTCTATGCAGCCAGCAATCAGGTCCCATGCTCTCATCTTTGCCCTTGACATCATCAGTCGACTGCTGGCTCCTCTGGATTCAGGCGCAGTCTCCCGATGACGTGCCAATAGGCCTGCCTCCCCCTCCTACTGTACTAAATGGAATAACGTGCAGTCCCCCTGGTGTCTCCTGGGATTTGCAGATTACGTACTCCAGGAGGCAGCAGTGGCACTGATGCACAGTGCCAGGTAAGAGGGGCGCACAGCCCAGGGTGAGAGGGTGCCCAATTCAAGCGGGGAGGGGTGCACAGTCCCAGGTAATTGGGATACACAATCCAGGAGGGAAAAGATGTACAGTCCCAGGTGAGAGGGGTTAACACTCCAGGGTGAAAGGGGTGCACAGTCTATGGTGAGAGGGTTGCACAGTCCTCAGTTGAGGGGAGCACAGTTCAAAGTGAGATGGGTGCACAATCCGGGGGGGGGGAGGGGTGCACAGTCTAGGGTGGGAAGGGTACACAATCCTCAGTGGAGGGGTGCATACTCCAGAGTGAGAGGGGTACACAGTCCAGGGTGAGAGGAGTGCACAGTATAGGGTGAAAGGGGTGCAAGTCCTCAGTGGAGGGGTGCATAGTCTAGGGTGAGAGGGGTGCACAGTCCTCAGTGGAGTGGTGCATGGTCTAGGGTGAGAGGGGTGCACAGTCCTCAGTGGAGGGGTGCATAGTCTAGGATGAGAGGGGTGCACAGTCCTCAGTGGAAGGGTGCATAGTCCAGGGTGCGAGAGGTGCATAGTCCAGAGTGAGAGGGGTGCACAGTCCAGAGTGAGAGGGGTGCACAGTCCAGGGTGAAAGGAGTGCACAGTCCAGACTCCAGAGTGAGAAGAGTGCACAGTCCAGAGTGAGAAGAGTGCACAGTCCAGGGTGAGAGGGGTGCATAGTCCTCAGTGGAGGGTGCACAGTCCTCAGTGGAAGGGTGCATAGTCCAGGGTGTGAGAGGTGCACAGTCCAGAGTGAGAGGGGTGCACAGTCCAGAGTGAGAGGGGTGCACAGTCCAGAGTGAGAGGGGTGCACAGTCCAGGGTGAAAGGAGTGCACAGTCCAGACTCCAGAGTGAGAAGAGTGCACAGTCTAGGATGAGAGGGGTGCACAGTCTAGAGTGAGAAGAGTACACAGTCTAGAGTGAGAGGGGTGCACAGTCTCAGTTGGGAGGGGTGCATAGTCCAGACTGAGAGGGGTGCACAGTCCCAGGTTGGAGGGGTGCACAGTCCTCAATGGAGGGGTGCACAGTCCAGGGTGAAAAAGGTGCACACTCCAGGGGGAGAGGGGTGCACAGTCCAGGGGGAGAGGGGTGCACAGTCCTCAGTGGAGGGGTGCTCAGTCCAGGGTGAGAAAGGTGCACAGTCCAGAGTGAGAAAGGTGCACAGTCCAGGGGGAGAGGGGTGCACACACTACACAGTCCTCAGTGGAAGGGTGCACAGTCCAGGGTGAAAGGGGTTCACACAGTATTTACTGGCACGGTTACACATTCCTGGCAGCAGATTCTTGAACATGAATAGTTGATGTCCTCCTCTCACCTGCACCTCTCCCACAAAGTGCAGCTTACAAATTGCTCCTGAGTGACAACCATTTCACGGTTCAGCGCACACAATCAGTCTGCCTTTATCCAGCTATTAGCAGACAATGAGCAGTTGATTGTATCTCTATCCAACCCATCGCCTCTGGGGGAGTTCATCCCATTGGCCTGATACTGTCTAAGGGACTTCACAGCATGATGTTTTTGGGGTGACTGGCTTCAGCCCAGACAAAAGACATCTCTGGATTCTGTAAGTGGAGTATTTTCTTACCTCTGACATCAGCACCATACAAAGTGATAGGACAGAAAGTAAAAGTCATATTTCCAAATTTATGAACCCAAAGGGGCTCCTCATAGGATCACATTACGAAGAGAAAGCACATGTTGTTACCTCTTACCTGACCTATCATTTCCATCAGAAACACACAGACCACACACCATCATCGGCAAAGGACATGATTCATGTATGTACAGATGCCTACAACCAGATCCAGGCCAAGGAACGTGTGGTCTTTATTGAGGGCCAACATGTTTCCAGAACTCCATCACCACCATAACTGAAAGGCTCAAAAAAACGTAAAGTGAAAAGCTATTACCTTGAAGAACAACTTTGTTTTTATTAATGTATCCCTAATTAATACCCCAACAATCTTGAGTGCGACCAGTCAGGTTGAATACTTACCTTCCTTTTTGTTATATCAGTCTTCACAGTCTGATACTGCCAGGGGCGGACTGACCATATGGAAACTCAGGCACTGCCCAAGGACCCGGGGTCAATAGGGGGCCCCATGAGATGCCCCTGGTACCTTTTTCATAGGCTTTTTTGAGTTTGGGCAAGGACACAGGGGCCCCATGATCCCCTATTGCCCGGGGGCCCCATGAGTTGTCAGTCTGCCCCTGGATACTGCACACCCTTTCTAGGAAAAAGGCCCCTGTGGGCTCCTCTTGTTAGTGCGGGGGCTGTCTGTGGCCCCATTCATAGCTGAATACCAACGGAGCACATCTTACTAAGGATGGTAAGTGTTCAACTTGGTAGGTTGCACTCAAGAGGGTTGGGGAATTAATTACTGGATGGGTCCCCAAATGTGAACTTTAAATTCTCCTTCCCCATTTTAACAAAATAGAAGTATTTTGCTGAACTCTTCTACATGTCCCCTGAAAAATTAAATTCTCTGTTTTGTTTATCTTTACCTCTGTACAGCACTGTGGTATATGTCAGAGCGATACAAATGTAAAATAATATAACAATAATACTGTGTCTGGGGGGTATGTTGGTACTATAGACATAAAAAATATAAAATGTATAATAATAATAATACAGAGATGAATGTGAATGGTTCTCTGTACAGCGCTATGGCATATGTCTGCGCTATATAAATGTATAATAATAGTGTGTGTAACCAGGGGCAGACTGACAACTCATGGGGCCCCCGGGCAATAGGGGATCATGGGGCCCCTGTGTCCTTGCCCAAACTCAAAAAAGCTTATGAAAAAGGTACCAGGGGCATCTCATGGGGCCCCCTACTGACCTCGGGCCCTCGGGCAGTGCCCGAGTTTCCAAATGGTCAGTCCGCCCCTGTGTGTAACTGTAGTGGGACATTAGATTTTAAGCTCCTCTGGTGCAGAGACTGATGTGATTGGCTCAGTGTTCTCTGTACAGGACTGCAGTATATGTCAGAGCTATATAAATGTATAATAATAGTGTGTGACTGTGGGGGGACATTAGAGTGCGAGCTCCTCTGGTGCAGAGACGGATGTGACTGGCTCAGTGTTCTCTGTACAACACTGCAGTATATGTCAGAGCTATAAAAAAAGTTTAATAATAGTGTGTAAATTGAAGGGGGGCATTAGAGTGTAAGCTCTTCTGGTGCAGAGACTGCTGTGACTGGCTCAGTTTTCTCTTTACAGCACTGCGGTATATGTCAGAGCTATATAAATGTATAATAATAATAATAATAGTGCGTGACTACATGATATGTTGGCACTAAAGGTATTTAAAAAATGAGTGGCTGCTGTACAGTTGAAAGATTCTGTAAAAATAACACTTTCATGTCTGGTCAATGATTAACTTTGGAAGTATATTTTATTTGACTCTTTTTTTCTACATGACATGATATGTAATTGTGTTTCCTTTATTACGTTTAAGAAGCAGACATGGAGGGTCCCTTCGGCGGTGCCCTCTCCCCCATCTTGGTTCCCTCCATGGATGGGTGACGATGGGGATTTTGAACTTGGATGGATGGAAAGTAGTTCTGGGTGACTGAGATATCACACATTACTTTTCACACCATAACCTCCAGTAGATGAAGTAAGGCCTGCTCTTATGAACTGTTTAGTCAACCAAAGAATTGCTGTCATTCCACAGGAAAATTTACACCTTTTAATAAATTGTTGGAGTGGCAAATTTGTTTCATCTTCAACACCCACGAGACTGGGAAATTCTCCCACACCAGAGCTGTGTACAGCCAGAAAAACAACACACTTTCGTAAAAATGAAGCAAAAATGTTACAAACCTGTAATAAAAAGTAATAGCAGATGGGAATATTTGGCATTCTAATTCTCCAAACTTTGGCCTCAATATTTTTTGCTATTAAATATACAGTATATAATTTTATATATTGTAAAACACATAGTGCAGCGCTAAAATATATGGACTAAAATAATATCAAAAGTATAAATGAATATAAATATAAACGCCTGAGGCTAAAAGATGATGGAACCTTAATAATAAGGACACTTGGTATATATAATGTCCAATCACGATATGCAATCAAAACTGGAAATAAATGTTCAGTGTAGATATATCAGGATTGGTGACTCTAATAATCCCAGTGGAGCATATAATCCGGTGACGTGCAGGAAAAATGGTAATATTACTCACTCACCAGATGCGCAAATTAAATGCGCAGTAATCACCTCATATACACCAGAGGTCCCCTCTGTCCTGGGAAGGATGCAGCCTGGGATGGGTAAACTCCTCCTTGGGTGTGGGCAGTGGGATGTCGCCTCTAGAGGTCCCCTTAATGGATAGGCTGTGGTGGGGGTCAGCAATGGATCTCTCTCCTCTGGGCCCAGGGATGGTCTCCAGGAATTTAAGTGCTTTAAAAAGATGAGACATCACCATATTCCCTCAACTTGTCCTCCCGCCGGATGATATGAAAAACAAAAAACAAGAAGCGATGAGTAGTCCTTCACATGGAAAGCTTCTGCTTGGCTTTCAGTCATCATAAAAAATCAATGAAGAAAATTGGCAAACATCTACAAAAATGTTTACATTGTCTTCCTGCAAAAATGTCAGTGATTATTCACTCCGACCTATATTTTATATCAGTGGTTCAACTCAAGAAGAAGCCTAACTCCTGATCTTTTTTTCTATTTTGACATTTACCTGTTTTATCAGTTTTTTGAGTTTTCATCATTATTCGCTTCACTTTACTGTCATGTCAATGCCAAATGTGATGGATGTGCTGGGACAGTCCCACATCTTGGTGTTCTGCCGATGCTGTGTCCCGGGCTGTGTCCTGGGATCACAGCATCAACCCCAATTGAGTGATTGCGCATACATAGATACATATTAACACCAAAGAACAATAACTGCAGGGATTGTGGCCACCAGTGGGTGGTTCCTGCATATTTAGTGATGGATCTGGGCAGGACCAACTCTTAAAGCAGGCATGATGGGCATGCTCCGCATATTTAGAGGTGGGGTCTGGGCAGATCCAAGTGAGCATGCCCACCAGGCATGGGTGAATATAATGTGGACTGTGGGCAGGGTTACTAGTGTCCCGTGCAGTGTCAGGACTTGGAGATTTGGTACCCAGATGCAGAAATGTTCCCCCACTGCCTGGGGTGGACTGACAACTCATGGGGCCCCCAGGCAATAGGGGATCATGGGCCCCTGTGTCCTGGACCAAACTCAAAAAAGCCTATGAAAAAGGTACCAGGGGCATCTCATGGGGCCCCCTACTGACCCCGGGCCCTCGGGCAGTGCCAGAGTTTCCAAATGGTCAGTCCGCCCCTGGTTACTGCTAACACATGGCACAGACACAAGGTGTGACAATTTAATTCCCGGGGTGGACTGCAAAGAAAAAAATGTTTGCTTACATATACCTACCTCTTGTGAAGCGACGCACTTTTCTAGATGACCACCAGTGCCACTGCTGGAAACATTCCTGGAATTTGTTTTTCAGAAGGCTGTGCAGTATCTTTGTCGTGGCACACTGGATTATATAGGATTTATATAGTGCCAACGGTTTGCGCAGAGCTTTAAATTATAGTGGGAGACAATACAGTAACAATACAGTTCAATACAAGAGGGATAGGAGGGCCCTGATCCTGGGAGCTTACAATCTAGGAGGGAGGGGTGAATGGTACAATAGGTAAAAACTGTGGGGGATGGACTGGTTGGAAGAGTAGAGTATTCCAGTATTAGCAGAGGGCGGGATAGGCTTCCCTGAAGAGATAGGTTTTCAGTTATCGCCTAAAGGTAAGTAGAGTAGGTGATAGTCTGATAGATTGGGGTAGGGAGTTCCAGAGGATGGGTGACACCCTAGAGAAGTCTTGGAGACGAGCATGGGAGGAGGAGATAAGGGAGCTAGAGAGTTGGAAGTCTTGTGAGGAGTGGAGAGTACAGTTTGGGTGATATATAGAGATAAGATTGGATATGTAAATTGGGGCAGTGCTGTGGATGGCTTTATATGTCATTGTTAGTGTTTTGAATTTTATCCGTTGGGCAACTGAGAGCCAGTGGAGGGATTGGCAGAGAGGGGTGGAGGACACTGAGTGGAGGCCAGTGGAGGGATTGGCAGAGAGGGGTGGCAGATACAGAATGGTTAGTGAGGTGGATGAGTCTGGCAGCAGTGGTAGTAAACCATGCTTGTTATACTCACTGTGGAACCTAAGGGGTTAATCCTCCACATTGTGTAAAAAGGCTGTTTGATCCCGTCTTCACTGATCCTGCCCTTCTACTGTCCCCAATCCATTTGCTGATGGTATATCCTGGTAGTGCCCTGGGAGGCACTTTGCACATGCTCAGTTAGAGTGTATGGCTATACACGTTGTTTTTTTCTTTGGGAGGTGCATGTGATCCACCCAGGGCCAATCAGCACTGTCCAGACAGAGGGTCTGGGGTTATGCAGCCTCATAGGACAGTCAGAGGAGAATTAAAACCTACAAGATGTGTGCTTTTAAGGCATTTTTGAAATTTGAAAATAGCCAAAAGTCGCAAAGTGAAAAGGCAGGAAAAGAAGGGGGTTGGTCAAGTTTCAGAATGGATTTCTGGGCCAGGAACCTGCAACTTGTGCAGGAGTGTTGTTGTGGTGGAAAATCCACTTATCAGGCAAGAGTTCCAGTCTTTTCCTCCATAACCTTTTCATTTGCTACATTTGCATTTGACATTTGCGATCTTGGCTGCCCACTTCTTGCATCATCCTGGTCTTCCTGCCTCTCTTTAAACCACCCATGCCATTCAAAAACACTTGAATTTTTCATGGAATGTTCACCATACGCCTGTTGTAACATCTGTAACATGTGTGCTGATGAGTGTAGGTTAGAACATGTCAGAACATGCTTGAATGCAAATCACTGTGTGACTCCCCACTATAGTGCTACACCATGGGTATTCTGGGAAATAAATTGTCACACCTGATAGATGTGGCACCCTGTATGCTCTGGCACTCTGGTTCTGGGTGGCCCCCCATGCTCCGGTGGCCTGCAACTGGCATGGAGAGTGCACCGTGCATGTGGCCTTTTGCTTGCCTTGTAGCAGTTGGGGGTGGATGGGCAATTGCACATGTAGGGTGCATTTTTCGTGTTCGCTGTTGGGCCATTGGGGAGAACTGGGCAGAGAATGGGCATGCTGGATGATGGTATAACACCAGGAGCTGTCAGATCAGATAGAAAGCAGTGGCCCGGTAAAAGTTTCCCACCATCTGAAGGGTGGTGAACAGGGGCGGACTGACAACTCATGGGGCCCCCAGGCAATAGGGGATCATGGGGCCCCTGTGTCCTTGTCCAGACTCAAAAAAGCCCATGAAAAAGGTAACAGGGGCATCTCATGGGGCCCCCCTACTGACCCCGGGCCCTCGGGCAGTGCCCGAGTTTCCAAATGGTCAGTCTGTCCCTGGTGGTGAAGTATGGCAACAGGCCTCTCCCACCTCGAATGGGGGCTGCTGCCCCTCCTGTCCTGACCTTGCTCCTGGGATCCAGTGACCATAATATTGATATAATATCACAATTTTGTGCATCAATTTTTTGTTAGGTCCAATTTAACGTTAGGCTTTAACCACTCCCCATCCGGCCGTTGTATATAAACGGTCCGACGGTGGCAGTGCAGGGGCGGGTTGCTGTTCATAAATGGAGCCCGCCATTTTGGACTGTGTGCACTCCCTGGGAGCGCACGGCACCACGATCCGGTGCCCGCTGCTGTGTCCGGACAGTAAGGGTGACAGTATGTTAAAAAAACCCATAAATAACAATATAAAAAAATTTCAATAAAAATGTAAAAAATTGTTTTGAAAAATTATAATTTTTGGTTATAAACTACTTTGGGATTTTTTGTTTTTTTTTTACTACAAAGATAACTGAATACATTTTGGCTAAGAAAGATAATTTATTTGCAACATTTTATAAGAAAAACACTTTGTTTCCAAATTTTTGGACATTTTAATTTCTATAGCAAAAAAATATAAAAATCCCAGTGGTGAATAAATACCACCAAAATAAAGTGTTATCTGTCTCAAAAATATGCTAAAAAATTCATATGGGTACAGTGTTGCATGACCGCTCAATTGTCATTCAAAGTGTGATAGCGCTGAAAGCTGAAAATTGGCCTGGGCAGGAAGGGGGTAAAAGTGTCCGGACTGGAAGTGGTTAATCAGCTAAATACATTCCAGGTGCAGCAACACAAAGGGTGTGCAAAGTCTTATTTATTTTTATCAAAAGCAGCCACATCCTGAGTAGAAAAGCCTCTCTCCACCAGCATGCTGCGGAGAAGACCCCCATTCTCAGTGTGGAAGCAGCAATCTCTCTGCAGAGGTTGGAAACACCTCCTGCTGAGTCAGAGCTAGAGATTTCCAATCACGCTCCCTGCTGGTTGGGAGGGAAATAAGGCAGAGGCACAACATGAACCGCAGGGTTAGAAATGAGAACCTGTCACTCTGTAAATTGTGTTGGGTTATATCTTAGATTGTAAGCTCCCAGGATCAGGCCCTCCTAACCAGAGGCGGACTGACCATTTGAGCACTTGGCACTGCCCGAGGGCCAGGGGTCAGTAGGGGGCCCCATGAAATGCCCCTGGTACCTTTTTATGGTTTTTTTGGGTGTGCTTTGAGTGTGGACAAGGACACAGGGGCCCCATGATCCCTTATTGCCCGGGGGCCCCATGAGTTGTCAGTCCACCCCTGCTCCTAACCCTCTTGTAGTGAACTGCATTGTTGCTGTATTGTCTCCCTTTATATTGTAAAGCGCTGAGCAAACTGTTGGTGCTATATAAATCCTGTATAATAATAATATATAAATCCTGTATAATAATAATATATAAATCCTGTATAATAATAATAATATATAAATCCTGTATAATAATAATAATAATATATAAATCCTGTATAATAATAATATATAAATCCTGTATTATAATAATAATAATATATAAATCCTGTATAATAATAATAATATATAAATCCTGTATAATAATAATATATAAATCCTGTATAATAATAATAATAATAATATATAAATCCAGTATAATAATAATAATATATAAATCCTGTATAATAATAATATATAAATCCTGTATAATAATAATAATATATAAATCCTGTATAATAATAATATATAAATCCTGTATAATAATAATAATATATAAATCCTGTATAATAATAATATATAAATCCTGTATAATAATAATAATAATATATAAATCCTGTATAATAATAATAATATATAAATCCTGTATATAATAATAATATATAAATCCTGTATAATAATAATAATATATAAATCCTGTATAATAATAATATATAAATCCTGTACAATAATAATAATATATAAATCCTGTATAATAATAATATATAAATCCTGTATAATAATAATAATATATAAATCCTGTATAATAATATTAATAATATATAAATCATGTATAATAATAATAATATATAAATCCTGAATAATAATAATAATATATAAATCCTGTATAATAATAATAATAATAATATATAAACCCTGTATAATAATAATATATAAATCCTGTATAATAATAATAATAATAATAATATATAAATCCTGTATAATAATAATAATATATAAATCCTGTATAATAATAATAATATATAAATCCTGAATAATAATAATAATATATAACATTTCAGAGGCCAGTATTAAGGCGTATGTCCAGTGACATTGTTTATACTCTAGTTTTGAGTGGAGTAGTAAAGGATGATGCATTTTACTGCCACCAGGGACTCAGGGATTCCTTCTCACTTCCTGTCCTGGTGACAACCGTTTCGCCAGACAGGAAATATCTGCAACAAGGACCCGCACAGAAATAAACATCAGAATTTGAGCCTCTCTCTACCCTACTGGAAATAAAGCTTTATTTTTGTTTGCTTGTGTTGGGTTGGGGACATACACCTTCTTCGTTGTGTGTGTTGTTTTTAATAAACTGCATCTTCAAATCTAAATTCCATTAAATCGCCCCCCCCCCCCCCATCCAAGAAGCGCCATCTTGACAGCCTCTCCAGCAACCATTGTCCTGGGCTTGTCAAACGTTGGGCATGAAAAGCTCAGCTCAATTCACTTATTTTCTCTCCTGAACAGTCTCGCTGAACCGCGTGGAGGCGGAGGTCACCCGTAACTTTGGCGACACGGCCAAATGAATTCAAGCTGACCTTAGTGCGCCATCGCGGGCAGCGCCAAGGCGGCCAGGTATAATGTTTCTTTAATGGACAGCGAAACGGGCGATGAATTCCGTGGCTTCCAGTCCTGTTGTTTTGTTAATGCCCTATTAACTTCGTGTAATTACCGTGTGATGGGGCGTCTGATAAGGAGGGGTAGGAGTGTGTTAGATCACGTCCCAAATACCTCTGAGTCACCCAACAAAGGGGGGAGGGCACACCCAGGAGATCGGCCTTCACCATGCTGAGCGTTCCACCCGAAGGAAAGACATTTCACAATGCAACATTGTAGCAACGGCAATATACTCCAAGGACACACTGGTGGGGTCTTTTAAAGTAGAACTAAAGGCAAAAAGTTTTTGTTTTCATTTTGGATAGGGTAAGGGAGGGTTATAACCCCTGTTAGTTTTTGCCACCTGTGTCCCATTAGGGAGATTTACCTTCAGTTCCTGTCCCATAGCCACAACAGGACGTGGGAGGAAATCTCTGGTTGCGCCATTGGAAGATTTCCCCTCTATTCCTGTCCGGGTGACAACCCAAAATGTGGGTTTTTCGTTCACTTTCGGTGATAATGGTCACCAAAACAAATGGAGGGGGGTGAATCTTCCTAATGGGGACACAGGCAGCAATTAAGGCCGGACAGGGGTTCTAATCCCTTTCCACTCTATCCAAAACTAAAATAAATGCTATTGGTCGTACTTTACTCTTAGATTGTATGAAGAATGTCATGTCTATGTGGCATTTGTGTCTGTGTCCCCAAAGCTCAGCTAAATGCTGGTGAATGCTTGTTACACTAAAACAGGAGTACTACATAATCACAGTGAAAACCTAAAGCCCAATTGAACTTTAATGAATTAAAAAAAAACAGGAACAAAATTGCTTTAAAGAGGACCTTCCACGAAAACAGGATTTTTAGATTAGAAACATTCTTACATGGAAAGACAGAAATAAAAAGACATATTGTACACAATTGTACATAAAACAGCTATGAATGTCTATAGAACTGAGAGGATACAGTCTGTATACAGGATCTATCATCATCATTAGTATGCCTGACTTTATCACTAATTCCACAACACGTCCATCTGTCAACTTACTTTCTTTTTCCCTCTTGTTCTTTCTTTCTTTTTTTCTCTTCCTTTCTTTCTTGTCTCAAATTTGTTCTTTCTTCCTCTCCCTTTCTTTCTTGCTGTCTTTCATTCTTTCTTTTTCTTTCTCTCTCCCTCTTTTTTATCTCTTGTTCATTCTTTTTGTTCCTTTTTTTCTCTCTCTCTTGTTCTTTCTTTTTCTCTTTCTCTCTTGTTCTTTCGTTTTCTTTCTTTCTTTTTTTCTGTTACTTTCTTTTTCGCTGTCTCTCGTTTGCTTTTTCTTTCTCGCTCTCTCTTCATTCTTTCTTTCTTCCTTGCTCTCTCGCCTTCGCTTTTTTTTTTCTCTTTCTTTTTCTCTCTTGTTCTTTCTTTGTGTCTCTTTTCATTACCATTCTTTCTCACTGTCTCTCACTCATTCTTTCTTGCTCTTCCTTTCTTTCTTGCTCTCTTTCATTCTTTCTTTTCATTTCTCCCTTGTTCTTTCTTTCTTTTTTATCTCTTGTTCTTTCTTTTTGTTCTCTCGTTTTCTTTCTTTCTTTTTTCTTTCTCTCTTTCTTTTTCTCCCTTGTTATTTTTTCTTTCTTTTTTTCTCTTCCTTTCTTTCCCAATGTCTCTCGTTCGCGCTTTCTATCTCACACTCTCTTGTTTATTCTTTCTTTCTTTTTTCTCGCTCTCTCGCTTTTGCTTTTTTTTTCTCTTTCTTTCTTTTTTCTCTCTTGTTCTTCCTTTCCTGGCTTTTCCTGTCTTTTTTCTTTACCTTTCTTTCTCAATGTCTCTCTCTAATTCTTTCTTTCTCTTTCTTTCTTGCTCTCTCTCTCTCATTCTTTCTTGCTCTATCTCATCCTCTCTTTTCTTTCTCTATCTTTCTTTGTCTCTCTTGTTCTCTTTCTTTCTTTCTTTCTTTCTTTCTTTCTTTCCTTCTTTCTTTCTTTCTCGGGAAATAATTATGTGTATATGGTCTATCTATCTATCTATCTATCTATCTATCTATTCTCCTTAGTCATAATAAATATATATTCTATTTTGGGACACACACAGACATATTTTATCTTTTTTTTCTCCTTCCTATCCCAATAGTAAACTCAGTCATGGTACTAAGGGTTAATCTTATACTTTATCACACTGTCCTATACCGCCCCCCACCTTCCTCCTCAATTGCTAAGTTGCCAATTTTTTAGAAACAGAAGTAGAATGACACTGAGCACCGCTCTCTGCCATTACCACAGGGTAATTATCTAAAACAAACTTCAGACTGAGACAGAGTTGATAGAATCCTCATGCCTGTTCCTGGAGGGCAATGCCAGTGTGAGTACAAGGAGACTTTTTATTGCCAAGGAATTTGTGCACTCTTGTGATCCCTAAACCCCCACTGTGCCATGTGCCCACATATTATAAGGAGGGTGACAACACTCTTCAGTTCCTGCAGTTCCCTTGTGCCATTGCTGCATCTCCTGCCTGTTTACTGGACAGCCAGTCACTGGCAACGCCCACCCTGAATTTCCCTCTTATTATAAGCTCACAAAACAAACTTCCCCTCTTACCCACCCCTCACAGGGCAAACATTGTCACTGAAAGACTTATTTCAGCTTTCAGCTGGTGTGCAACAACTCATTGTAGAGACAACTCGTGTGTTCTAAATTGGAATTGCCCTTTAAATAAATATCTTTGTAAATTGAACATTTTTTTTAACTATTCTACTTTAGTGTTTCAGAGATATAGAAAGATTTGGGCAATATGAGGCTCTAATGACGATCATGAACTTTCGGCGTGATCTGAATCATCTAGTTTAAGAGCACCTGTCCTGCCACCCCGAAGTGGAACTGATAATACTGACACTGCCCAAAACAGTGCCATACAAAGCTGGAAAACATGCCAGATCAAAGGAAACACGGACATTGTTCATAGAAAGTGCAGGCAGTGACCAGGATCTTAGGAAAAAAATGTTATTGTATGATTTTTTATTTCTTTAATCGTCGCAGAATGAAATAGACTGGGCTAAGAGACAGGCTCTGTAATGAGGCCAAATAAGAAAGAAAGAAAGAAAGAAAGAAAGAAAAAAGAAAGAAAGAAAGAAAGAAAAAAGAAAGAAAGAGAGAGAAAGAGAGAAAGAAAGAGAGAGAGAGAGAGAGAGAGAGAGAGAGAGGGGGGGGAGAGAGAGAAGGAAAGGAAAGACAGACAGACAGACAGACAGAGAAAGAGAAAGAGAAAGAGAGAAAGAAAGAAAGAAAGAAAGAAAGAAAGAAAGAAAGAAAGAAAGAAAGAAAGAAAGAAAAAAAGAAAGAAAGAAAAAGAAAGAAAGAAAGAAAGCAAGAAAGAAAGAAAGAAAGAAAGAAAGAAAGGGAAAGGAAAGACAGACAGACAGAAAGAAAGAAAGAAAAAGAAAGAAAGAAAAAAGAAAGAAAGAACAAAAGAGAAAGAAAGAAAGAAAGAAAGAAAGAAAGAAAGAAAGGAAAGGAAAGGAAAGGGAAGAAAGAAAGAAAGAAAGAAAGAAAGAAAGAAAGGAAAGGAAAGGGAAGAAAGAAAGAAAGAAAGAAAGAAAAAGAAAGAGAGAGAGAGAAAGAAAGAAAGAAAGAAAGAAAGAAAGAAAAAAAGAAAGAAAGAAAGAAAAAGAAAGAAAGAAAGAAAGAAAGAAAAAGAAAGAAAGAAAGAAAGAAAGGAAAGGAAAGGAAAGGAAAGGAAAAGAAAGAAAGAAAGAAAGATAATTGATGGAATAGATGGGTAAGTGGTGGAATTAGTGATCAAGTCAGGCATATTAATGACATCTATGATGATAGACACTGTAGATCGGATCTGCGGATTGGGAAGGATAATGGATCAGACTCAAATCCATTATGCTCAATCCACAGATCCGATCCATCTTGCGGGGATCGTAGGCATGCACCCTATATGGGGTGACACCGGACCCGCTCCATGAAAAGGTAAGTTGTAAAGCAAACCGAAGATCCCGCAGGATGGATCAGATCTGCGGATTGAGCATAATGGATCGGAGTCCAATCCATTATGCTCTCCAACCCACAGATCCGATCCATTATGCTCAATCTGCAGATCCGATCCATTCTGCAGGGATTGTCAGAGGGGGTGTCACCAAGTGTTACCGCACCGGGTGACACCTACCCTAGGGATGCCACTGGTATTATGGCATCCAAAGAGTTCAATTTGGTCTCATCTGACCAGACTATATTCTCCCAGTATTTCACAGGCTTGCCTAAATGTTGTGCAGCAAACGTTAAACGAACTTCAACAACAAGTCTTGCGTGGTGAGCGGGCATACAGGCCATAGTGGTTGAGTGCATTACTTATTGTTTTCTTTGAAACAATTGTACCTGTTAATTCCAGGTATTTCTGAAGCTCTACAAAAGCGGTCCTTGGCTCTTGGATAACTCTTCTGATAATTCTTTTCACTCCTCTGTCAGAAATCCTGTGAGGAGCACGTGGTCATGGCCTGGTCTGGATCATTGACCCAACAGTGCTCCCTAGAACATGCAGAAGCTTCTGTAACCAATGCCAGTTGCAAAGGTCTTGAGAGAGCTCTTTGCTTTTACCCATGATGAGATGTTTCTTATGTGACACCTTGGTAATTAGACACCTTTTTTGAGACTTAACCCTCTGATATTAATTTGCACGGACAAGGGGCAGATTGCTTTCTAAGTACTGATAGATTTCAGCTGCTGTCTTGGCTTCCCATGTCTTTTTGCCTTTCCCTTTCTTCATTTGTTCAATACTTTTTCCTTGTGTCATTCCATTTTATTACACATAACTTAATTTCTGAATGTATTTGTTTTGGTTTCTTTGTGTGTATGGATTGCACAGGTTGTTACCAACATGTGGTGAAAATCTTATGTCAATGGCACCTTTAGAAATATATTTACCTAGAAACGTGGTGACGTGTTCAATACTTATTTTAACCGCTGTGTATAGATGGTATTTTCTCAGTTCTATAGATAATAGTTGTGTTTATGTACAGCAGTAAGAAAAAAAAATATCCCTTAACCTGACAACATTCCCAGATTTACCTCCTAGTCTCTTTATATTATCATTTACCCCTAATTATTCCCTAGGACTTTTTAGAACTTACACCCTCAAATTTGAATTTCAATGGATGGGTAAGGGGAGGTTTGAGAGACGTATGGAAGGAGGGAAGAGAGAAGATAAAAAGAGAAAAGAGGAGAAGAAGAGAGAGAGAGAGAAGGAGAGAGATTGAAAAGGCAGATATAAAAAAGAGTAAAGGGAAATAGAGGGGAAATGTTGGAAAATAAGAGAAAGAGTGGAAGCAGAGAAAGAGAGGAGAGAGGAGGGAAAGTGTAGAGGAGAGACAGGAGGCAAATGATGAAGCATGGACAGAAAGGGAGGAAAAGGTAGCAGAGAAGAGAGAGATGGGTGAGAAGTAGAGAGAGAATGAGTGGGGAGAAGAGAGAACGGGTGGGGAGAAAAAAAATAATGGGTAAAGATTAGAGAGAGAACAAGTGGGGAGAAGAGAACAGGTGGGGGAGAGAACAGATGGGGGGAAGGGGAAGAAAGGAGAGAATGGGTGGGGAGAAGAAAGAGAATGGGTGAAGATTAGAGAGAGAATGAGTGGGGAGAAGAGAGAGAACAGGTGGAGTGGGGTGGGGGGGAGAGGAAGAATGGGTGGGAAGAAAGGAGAGAATGGGTGGGGAGAAGAAAGAGAATGGGTGGGAAGCTGAGAGAAATACCAGGTGGGGAGAAAAAAGAGAATGGGTGAAGATTAGAGAGAGAGTTTGTGGGGAAAATAGAGAGAACATGTAGGGAGAAGAGTGAGAATAGGTAGGAAGAGAATAAGTGGGGAGAACAGGGAGAACAGATGGGGAGCAGAGAGAGAGAGAACAGGTGGGAAGAAGAGAGAGAACAGGTGGAGAGAAGAGAGAGCGAGAACAGGTGGAGAGAAGAGAGAACAGGTGGGGAGCAGACAAAGAACGAGTGGGGATTAGAAAGAAGACAGGCGAGGAGAAGAGAGAGAATGGGAAGGGATAAGAGAGAGAACATGTAGGGATAAGAGAGAGAACATGTAGGGAGAAGAGAGAGAACGTGTTGGGAGAAGAGTGTGAACAGGTGGAGAGAAGAGAGAGAATGGGTAGGGATAAGAAAGAGAACATGTAGGCAGTAGAGAGAGAACATATTGGGAGAAGAGTGTGAAAAGGTGGAGGGGGGGGGACAAAATGGGTGGGGAGAAGAGAGAATGGGTGGGGGGAAGAGATAAAACAGGTGGGGGGAAGAGAGAAAATGGGTTGAGAGTAGAGAGAAAATGAGTGGGGATTAAAGGGAGAACAGGAGAACAGGTGGGGAGAAAAGGGAATGGGTGAGGAGAAGAGAGAAAATGTGTGGGGAGAAGAGAGAGAATGGATGGGGAGAATTGAAAGAACCAGTGGGGGGAAGAGAGAGAACAGGTGGGGATTAGAGAGAGAACGTGTAGGGAGAAGAGAGAACACATAGGGAGTACAGAGAGAATGAGTGGGGAGAAGAGAGAGAACGGGTGGGGAGAAGACAGAACGGGAAGGGATTATTGAGAAGACGGGTGGGGAGCAGAGAGAGCAGGAAGGGATTATAGAGAGAACGAGTGGGGAGCAGAGAGAGCGGGAAGGGATTATAGAGAAGACGGGTGGGGAGCAGAGAGAGCGGGAAGGGATTATAGAGAAGACGGGTGGGGAGCAGAGAGAGCAGGAAGGGATTATAGAGAGAACATGCGGAGCAGAGAGAGCGGGAAGGGATTAGAGAGAGAACGGGTGGGGAGCAGAGAGAGCAGGTAGGGATTATAGAGAAGTCGGGTGGGGAGCAGAGAGAGCGGGAAGGGATTATAGAGAGAACAGTTGGGGAGCAGAGAGAGCGGGAAGAGATTATAGAGAACATGTGGGGAGCAGAGAGAGTGGAAAGGGATTATAGAGAGAACGGGTGGGGAGCAGAGAGAGCGGGAAGGGATTATAGAGAAGACGGGTGGGGAGCAGAGAGAGCAGGAAGGGATTATAGAGAAGATGGGTGGGGAGCAGAGAGAGCGGGAAGGGATTACAGAGAGAACGGGTGGGGAGCAGAGAGAGCGGGAAGGGATTATAGAGAGAACGGGTGGGGAGCAGAGAGAGCGGGAAGGGATTATAGAGAGAACGGGTGGGGAGCAGAGAGAGCGGGAAGGGATTATAGAGAGAACGGGTGGGGAGCAGAGAGAGAGGGAAGGGATTATAGAGAGAACGGGTGGGGAGCAGAGAGAGCGGGAAGGGATTATAGAGAGAACGGGTGGGGAGCAGAGAGAGTGGGAAGGGATTATAGAGAACATGTGGGGAGCAGAGAGAGTGGGAAGGGATTATAGAGAGAACGGGTGGGGAGCAGAGAGGGAGAGAAAGGGTAAGGAATATAGAGAAAACAGAGAGATGAAAGAGGAAAAAAATGTACAGAACAAAAAGATCAGGTGTGCAGAAGAATGAGGGAGATATGGAAGAGGTATAGAGTAGAAGAGGTGAGAGGAAAGGAGAGGAAGAGATTGGGGCAGAGAGCAGAGAGATAGGAGGACAGTGAGTTGAGGGAGAGGGATTGAGAGAGGATTTCACTATGTGGGTAAAGTTACAATGGAGGGATCAGTGAGGGTTATGGAGGGTGTGTGTGTGTTAATATTTGGGGGACCTCAGGGGACAGCATCGATCTCCGCTCCAGGAGCTCTGCACTACAGCCCACAAGAAATCTAATGTTGCGATATGTGTTTCCTGTCAATCTGAGAATAAGTCATTTTGTAGCCAGGGTCACATGTCTATATATTGGGCCCCCTTGTGTGGCCGGGCCCTGTAGCAGTCACACAGTCTGGTTACCAATAGCAGATCCTGCCCCCAGGACAGGTGAAGTCCATGTCTTTATGTAACACTCAGTGCAGCTCCGTGAAGCCTTTGTTCTTTTTTCCTAGCCAGTGTTCCAGACTGGGCCCCCATTCTCGGACCCTTTGGCCCCTGCGCCATCTCCGGCCAATTTATTTACAAAACAAGGGACGGCGTCTCTGCCAGCGCAGTGTTTTCCTCGCGCTTGCTATCTGTAACGCTGGTGGGCCCGCTCACACCCTGAGTTATGGGAGCTGTTGAAAGGCCGGGCCCTTGGCCCTTCACATAAGCCTGTGTCACACTTGTGATAGCTGCGCGCTGCGAATTCCTGGGCTCGGCTCCACCATCGCCCACGTCTTATTGTCCTCCACTTCCCTCTGCTCACAAACCAGATTGGAGAGATGCTCAGGAAGCGCCGCTGCCATAATTAGAGCCATGGAAATCCTGATAGTACAAGAAAATCCCTTTCCCTGCCAGCGATGTCATTGTTATAACAAATCTTTACTGCCCCCTATAGGAACTACAAATCCCAGCTGAACCTGGCCTGACGTGCAGTCTGGATCACTTGTATGTCAGGCTGACCACGTTACAATCTTCGTTAGGTTTTTCCAAAACTATGCAGTTTAAAATAATCCCTGGTGATCCCGCCATGAAGGTCCCTGCTTAAGCACTTCCTGTTATAGGGTGACAATGCTCTGTCCCTTTCTCCCAATTGTTCTCCTGCGTTGTCACCCTGTCATGGGGACCCAGGGCTGTCATTAGAAATCATGGGGCCCCATACAGGCTGCTTGACAGGACACCCCACAAGAGAGAAGGGCTCTAAGAACGTTTATTTATTTGCTGATAACCACAGCTAGTAGGAGAACTGTGTATGTGTGTGTGTAAAGGATTAAAGAGCTCCCTCTCTGTCCCTGGGCTCCCGGCCGAACTGAGGGGGAGATATCATCTTATCCTGGTACAAATCATTGGTAAGACTTCACCCGGAATATGCAGTGCAGTTTTGGGCACCAATTCACAAAAAGAACTTTGGGGAACTGGAGAAAGTACAGAGAAGGGCAACAAAACTGATAAGAGGCATGGAGGAGATCAGCTATGAGGAAAGAGGGGAGAAACTGAATGTATTCTCTCTTGAGAAGAGGAGATTAAGGGGGGATATGATCAACATGTATAATACATAAGGGGGATATGATCTCCATGTATAATACATAAGGGGGATATGATCTCCATGTATAATACATAAGGGGGGATATGATCTCCATGTATAATACATAAGGGGGATATGATCTCCATGTATAATACATAAGGGGGGATATGATCTCCATGTATAATACATAAGGGGGGATATGATCTCCATGCATAATACATAAGGGGGATATGATCACCATGTATAATACATAAGGGGGGATATGATCTCCATGTATAATACATAAGGGGGGATATGATCTCTATGTATAATACATAAGGGGGGATATGATCTCCATGTATAATACATAAGGGGGGATATGATCTCCATGTATATTACATAAGGAGGGATATGATCACCTTGTATAATACATAAGGGGGGATATGATCACCATGTATAATACATAAGGGGGGATATGATCACCATGTATAATACATAAGGGGGGATATGATCTCCATGTATAATACATAAGGGGGGATATGATCTCCATGTATAATACATAAGGGGGGGATATGATCTCCATGTATAATACATAAGGGGGGGATATGATCACCATGTATAATACATAAGGGGGATATGATCACCATGTATAATACATAAGGGGGGATATGATCTCCATGTATAATACATAAGGGGGGATATGATCTCCATGTATAAT